>NW_015167084.1:279633-310140 GCF_001447785.1 Gekko japonicus
TAGCGGCCAGTTGCTTGGCCGTGGGGATAGATTTGCACGGCACAAAGCTTAGAGAATAAATCAACTACCACCCAAATTACCGTTTTTCCCTCAGAGGAAAATCAGTAATGAAGTCCATAGAAATGACAGCTCATGGATGCTCTGGAGTTTCTAGCGGCACCTTCCCTCCCTGCCTTTTACACATCAAACACGTTTTACATTCGCTCACAAACTGAGAAACTGCCCGCCGGACCCCCGGCCACCAGAGCTGGCGGAGAATCAGGTGCAGAGTCTTCAGGTAACCAAAATGTCCCGCTAACTTGCTGGAATGACATTGTGACAGCATCTTTCCCCGCAAGGTTTCAGGAACATAAATTTTGTCCCCCTTCGCCCAAAGACCATCCTCCCGATGCTCCAGCCCCTCTGCCAGTACAGTTTCTAAGTCTTGAGGGGAGAAGGCAGAGATAAAAGTTTCTAGCTAGCCCGAGTCGTTCCCCGGCACCGCAGCCTTGCCCGCTCGGCTGGTCTCCCTCTCCCTTGCTTAGCTGCGAGTGATCACGCCCCCCCCCCAATTGGGCTGGGGGAAAAATACTGTTCATCACCTCCTCCCTCTGACTCGCATGTTGCGGCAACCGCGACAGAGCATCAGCAAGGAAGTTCGCCTTGCCTGGCAGGTACTTAATTGTGAATTGGAACTTGGAGAAGAATTCTGCCCATTCTGACCTGTTTCACGTTCAGCCTTCTAGGCGTACGGAGGACTCCCAAATTCTTATGATCTGTCCACACTTCAAACGGTACCCTCACCCCTTCCAACCAATGGCGCCAGGTGCATAAAGCCAAATGCACTGCTGCTGCTTCCTTGTCCCACACTGCCCAGTTGCGTTCAGCCCCTGAGAACTTTTTGGACACAGAAGCCAATGGGTGCAACTTTCCATCGGGGCCTTTCTGTAAGATGGTGCCGCCCATCACGTCGGGATGATGCAAAATTGGCTCGGAGGTGAACAACGCCTTCAGTGCCTCGAATGCCTGTTGGCACTCCTGGGTCCAGAACAGTTTGCATGACCATCTAACTGCGCTTGGGCCCTTCCCCTTGGTTTTCAACAAGTCCGTTGGGGCAGAGTTACCTGTGCAAAGTTCTGGAGGAAGGTTCTATAGAAATTGCAAAATCCTAGGAAACTGCAGTTGCTGCCGTGTCTGGGGGGCCTCCCACCCCAACACATCCCGGACCTTCCCTGGATCCATCCCCAGCCCCTGCTGGGTTATGCAGTAGCCTAGGAACTTGATCTCTGTCTTATGGAACTCTCATTTAGACAGCTTAGCATAGAGGCGGTTCTCGTACATGGCGGTGAGCACCTCGCGCACAAGTTTCACATGCAAGTCCATATCTTGCATGTACACAAGCACATCGTCTAAATATGCCACCACCCCTTTGAACAGATGCTTGTGTTACACCTTATTTATTAAGTTCATAAAAACTCCCGGCCCGCCACTCAATCCAAAAGGCATCACCAAGTATTCAAACTGCCTTAGCGGCGTGTTAAACACTGTCTTGTATTCGTCCCCCTCCCAGATGCGCACCCTGAAATACGCATCGCGTAGGTCCAGCTTGGTGAAAATTCACCCCGTTGCTACCTCGGCAAGCAAGTCTTTGATCAGGGGGAGGGGGTAGGCATTCGACATGGAGACGGCATTCAGCCCCCAGAAATTGGTGCACAATCTCAAAACCCCGTCCTTTTCCTTCCTGAATAAAACGGGGCGGCGAACGACGACTTAGCCGGCAGGTGAAACCTCGTTCCTGGTTTTTATCTATCAATCGCCTTAGTTCCTCCCACTCTAAGGGGTTCATAGAGTACAGTATCCTCTTTGGCATCTTGTGCCCCAGTAGGATTTCTATAGTACAGTCAGTATTCTTATGGGGAGGTAATTCATTCGTTTTTTTTTCTCTTCAAATACTTTCCTTAAATCATGATACTCAGGGGGAATGGCATTCAGTTCCTCTCGTGCCAAGCACATTTGCTCCGGCACCGGGTTTGGCTCTGCCCCCCATTTTGGGTCCCACTGGTGTGCCTTGCACCGGGGGTCTAGGAAAGTCAAACAGTCCTTACTCCACTTTACGTAGGGATCATGTGCCCCTAACCAGGGTTTCCTCAGCACCATCAGGAACTGTGCTGTGGGATGCACTATGATGTTTTGTAGTTCCCAGTGTCCCCCCACCCCAATGGGCAATTTTACAGTCTGATACTGGCACGAGCGCATTGTGGTGCCATCCATCTGGGAAAACACTACTGGCTCACTTAATTTTACCACTGCGGCCCCGAGTTGAACTGGTTCTCAGCTTTGCACGCTACCTGGATCCACCTGGCTAGTGTGAGCGGGTTGTCTTGTGCCAACGCCTTCTCTAGAATGACCGCATTCAGTCCCGCTCTGTAGAACTCGATGAGGACTTCTTCCGGCCAGCCCAACAACTTTGTGGCCGTTGTTTTAAACTCATCTGAATACTCTTGCACCGACCTGGTCCCTTGGCGAATTCCCCGCAAGTGGGTGCAGGCCTTCTCGTGTTCTAGTGGATCTTCGAACTGGCAGCGGAGGGCCTGCATAAACGCGTCCGCATCTCTCAGCTCTGGGGCGGCCACATTGTACAGCCCCACAAACCAGTTGGCCACTCCATCCCGGAGTCTGGATCCTACCTAATCGACTCGTTGCTCATCCGTAGTAAAGGTGTGGCCCCACTAGCGCAGAAGGAATGAACCACAAGCTATGGACAGAAGGAGCAGTGAAAGTGGAAGTATCACCCGGATCATGTGAAGTTATTACACAAGGAGGGCAAGTAGGAAAATACATATGGCATAAGAGATACAGTATGCCTGAACAACTTGGGTGTCCGGTTCTCCAGGCATTCAAATAAATCCACGTTTGTAGCAAAGTAGCATTTATTAAAGCGATGGTGAAATCAGGAACATAAGGATTGTTAAGAATGGAGACTACCTCTGGGGTACAAGGTAATAAACAAAATCATACCAGGCCGTGGCCAATGGGTCCTTTTCCCGCGTGCGGGAAAGCAGGTAAAACAGGCGCCCAAACCCCTGGGAACAAACGGTCTTAAACATAAACATTAATTTGGTTCTCAAGCCTTAGCACATAATAATCAAAGCAACTCCAATACTCCTTCCAACCTCCAGCAGTCGACCTTGGGCATTATCTAAGTTTCAAAGCAGTCCTAACAGGCAGTGAAAGGAATTTACCTAATGAGCACAGCAGAAGCAACAGGGAAACACAAGCTGGTTATCACGGGAGGGGGGGGAATGAACTCAAGCCAGAAGCATACAATGTTACACAGAACTCCATGGCAGCTTGCTGACATTGGGGAGCAATTGGAAGTGCCAGCTGAAGAAGAGAAAGAGAAGATCAGCAGAATGAAGAAAAACCAGGACCAGAGGCTAATAGTGGGCACTGAGATAATGGGCACACTGCAGAGAAGACCTGCATACCTTAAGGATTATGTAACTGAATAACAGCACAAGAGACCCTGCATTAGTATCAGTCTATTTAATTTAGTTCTGTGGCTAAACAAAACTTTGACCACACAGTTCATTTAGTGGATTTATTAATTGTGGTACTGTTAAAATTATTTATAGAATAGAGAGGACAAGAAGCGGGGACCCATGATACGCGGGGGGGGGAGAAGGAGGAGGAAGCAGCCACAGGTGAGCCTTCTCCCCCACCTCCCCACACTGACAGCGAGGCCCGGGCCCACCAATCCTTCTCCCCCCCAACCCTCCGGCACCGACAGCAAGGCCCGCGTAGCTCCCAGCTGCCGGACCCGCCAATCCTTCTCCCCCCACACACCCGCACTGGCAGCGAGCTGCACGGGCCTGCCGAGCCTTCTCCCACTCCCCCCGGCACCGGCGGTGAAGCCCAAGCGGCTCCCAGCCACCAGGCCTGCTGAGCCTCCTCCCCAATGGCCAGAACATTCTTTGCGCCTGCGCAGGGAACACTTTTACTTTTGGGGGGATTTAAATATCCCCCGTATATTTTTTCAACTTTTTAGATTTTTGTGCACACCTGGAGACTGCTCCAAGTGTGCGGGAAAATCTCTCTGCCCCCCCCAAGTGCCCTCGATGTGCGGATTTAGATATCTGCACGGAGGGGGCAACTTGGCTATTAGATATATAGATGTATCACGATAAATGGAACTATGTTAACAGGAATTGTGTTCCGGGGGAACGGAGCAGAGTTCTGTCTCTCTGGGCCTACACTTAGAAGTCCAATAAATCCCTCTCAGTATCATAGCAGTAACCAACTCCCTTCAGCTTCTACATACTAACCCTTCCTGCCTCAGGGGGCAGACCTACCACTAACTTAAGATGAGGGAAACAAAATCAGACCCACGCTAGCCTTGCCTTCAGCCCACCAAGACGTGTTCTTTTCCTTTTGTTAAATGGTTTATTGATTTATTTTCAAAGTGTCCGCAGTGGCTTACAGTCGTATAAATCATAAATGCAATAAGACATAGATAATAAAAACTATAAAAAAACAATTTAACCACTCTAAAAATGTAGCAACCAGCACCAGTCAGAAAATCCAAACTCAAACCCGACAATCAAATTATAAGCTGCCCTGTATCAAAGGCCTTCTAAAACAAATTGGTCAGCGTTTTGTTGGAACGCAAGGTGGGAATGGGCCAAATGGGTTTGCAATGGAAAGGGATTCAACAATCTTCAGGCAACAGCTAAGAAAATTCTCTCTCTGGTGCCCACTGGCTTCACTTCAGACAGCATGGATTTATAGAACAGGATGCCACCAGAAGATCTCACATTTAGGCAGATTCCCATGATGGAGGTGGACTTTAAGGTACCTTGGTCTAACGCCTTTTATGGTTTCACGGGTCATTTCGTAGAAAAAGAGATTTAGGAGGTCATTAGCATAACTCATTAGCATAACTTATTTGCATATGCCACACACCCCTGACATCACCGGAAGTGTGTCAGAAGGCAACACCCACCGCTCAGGCTCCATTGGACTGTTTTGGATGGCTAGCTATTGGGGGGGGGGCGTGCAGATCTGCCCTCACAGAGGAGGGAGAGCTTGTACCTAAATAAAACTTGGTCTTAAAGGAGCCACTGGACTGTTTTAGATTGCTAGCTATGTGTGTGTGTGGGGGAAACGTGCAGATCTGCCCTCACAGAGGAGGGAAAGTTTGTACCTGAAGGCGGGCCGGTCTTAAAGGAGCCACTGGACTGTTTTAGATTGCTAGCTATGTGTGTGTGTGGGGGAAACGTGCAGATCTGCCCTCACAGAGGAGGGAGGGCTTGTACCTAAATAAAACTTGGTCTTAAAGGAGCCACTGGACTGTTTTAGATTGCTAGCTATGTGTGTGTGTGGGGGAAACGTGCAGATCTGCCCTCACAGAGGAGGGAGGGCTTGTACCTAAATAAAACTTGGTCTTAAAGGAGCCACTGGACTGTTTTAGATTGCTAGCTATGTGTGTGTGTGGGGGAAACGTGCAGATCTGCCCTCACAGAGGAGGGAGGGCTTGTACCTAAATAAAACTTGGTCTTAAAGGAGCCACTGGACTGTTTTAGATTGCTAGCTATGTGTGTGTGTGGGGGAAACGTGCAGATCTGCCCTCACAGAGGAGGGAGGGCTTGTACCTAAATAAAACTTGGTCTTAAAGGAGCCACTGGACTGTTTTAGATTGCTAGCTATGTGTGTGTGTGGGGGAAACGTGCAGATCTGCCCTCACAGAGGAGGGAGGGCTTGTACCTAAATAAAACTTGGAATTGAGTGTCATCAACATTGGTTCTAGCATATCTAATCATGTTTATAAGAACCAGTGGATTCTGTGTGTGTGTGTGGCTAAAGCAAATTTAGGAAGCAGTCATAACCTAACCTCGAACCAATGACCAAAATTCAGCAGGCAGCTCAAAAATGAAGAGAAACAGATCTTTATGACCTAAGTTACAGATTTATTACAGCTAGCTAGAGTCCACCAGTCAAAAGAAAGTCTATATTCACATTGTTATAATTCTTCTTCACTGAGTGTAATTGGTGCTCTCTTGCCAAACTTACTGGCTATAATATTAAGCTCCATCTTCCAAGGGATCTGTTTATGTCCATCTAGAAGAGCCATGTGACTGAACTTGGCTGGTACCACACTTGAATACAGAAAGGTCCTTATTCTACAAATTCATGAGAATGACTTTTCTGATGTACTGGATGGAAAAGTATAGTCAGGGCTATTTAAATCAGAGTTGTTAATTCTGGTAATATCTGGTGCAGATGGTCTCCTTGTTTTTCACTCAGAAGTTCAGTCCCACCCTTTTACTCCCACACCAAGGATCTAACAGTGCACATTCCATACAAAGTTGAGGAGGGACTTGCCCACTGGTGCTTTTTGGCTTGTGGCCAAATGAGATTTCTTACTGCTTTCTCCAATAAATGCTTGGTGGAGAGTGCAATATCATAAAAGGAACACATTTGAATATTTCACATTATGTCCGCCATGCCTACAGGGTGCAGAGGAGAAGGGGAGATAAGCCCCACTTGTGATCCTACTTGGCATGCTCACAGACTGCCCCAGCCAAAAGGAAGCAGACACAGTCTAAGGCACTGGGAACATCTTGTGCTGCCTGGCTAGTAATCCACAGGGGCACCCCCTTCCTCAGCTAAAATTTGGTAGGGGCTTGAACCTGCTAGCTTCCGGCTCATAAGAACACACCGTTCTATAAGAAATGAAAGGGCTTTGCAACTTATGATGACTGCAGAATTACTATGCAACGTGTTCTCATTTTCATAAGTTTGGAGTGTGCATGTTCATAATGCGTGCAGGAGGATTCCTATATTAAACTCTGTACATATTTAATGGTGGTCTCAGGGGTACCAAGGAATAAATTAAGGAGCCTCATTTAGAATGCTCTTTGGCTTTTTACCAGGGCTTTTTGCAGATGTGTGTGTTAAGTAGAGATGTGAAGGCCCGGAAAAAAAACGGAAAAATTCGGGAAAAAACCGGTTTTTTTTCCGTTTTTTTCCTGAAGCCTTTTTTGTTTTTTTCCGAAAAATTGGAAAAATTGAAAAAAGAAAAGAAAAGAAATTGATTATGGAACGTTTTATTTTAACACGATGAATAAAATATTTTAAGACAAGGTGTTCAAATATTTTCCAAATCATTTCTAAAATATATATATATGGTATCTGATTGATCTAATTTCTGTGCACTGAGGACAAGTAAGTCCTAGGTTACAAACTGAACTCTCCAATGCAAGAACAAGATGCATTTCTTCCTCTAGGAGGTGCGATTGTCAGAAGAAAGTAAAAAAGTTTCAGTTTTGTTTTTGCATGTGGTTGGGTATTCTGTTTGTAATAATTGTTTGGATACACTAAATTTTTAATATGCTAGTTGTAATAATTTCATGCCAAGTAAAAATGTCCATAGTTATATTTTATGTTCCTAAAGTAACAGAATGACTTTCAATCTAGAAAAGACAAAAGAAATGCTAATGTAGCATTTTTTTCAATTTTTCCAAAAATGTCCATTTTTTTCTGAAAAAACGGGTTTTTTTCCGAGCTTCAAAATTTCCGGAAATTTTACATCTCTAAAGTGTCACTTCCGATTTACAGTGACTTCTGTGAATTAATGCCCTTCAAAACACCCTATCCTTAATAGTCTTGCTCAAGTCTTGCAACCTGAAGGCTGTGGCTTCCCTTGACTGAGTCAATCCATCTCTAGGAGAATTCTCATACATATTTCTTTTCCACAGAGATGATTTACAGGCATACAGCTGTGATTGATGGAGAGATGGTGCATTTTGAAATCCTTGACACAGCAGGACAGGTATGGTTATAATGTAGTGGATGGTATCACAGATCGTTGTATTAAAACAAGCTCTTCTTCGTGGCACTGAACATTTTTAAAATATGGATTTCCCTCATATATTTCCGATTTTGTTCACAGACCAAAATTTCCAAAAGCTCAAAGGCTCATAAAAGAGTGGAAGAAACAGGAAGTGGTGTTGGTGTACAGGCTGATGCTGAGGGATTAGGTGGACCTTAACAGTGACAAGTTTCATCTTGATGTGACACAAAGATAAGATGTCTGCACAAGGGCTAGCAGATGGGAGCATTCAGATACTTAATAGTATTTGAGAGTTGATTGAAGGGTCGTTAAACTCAAGGCCATGCTGGCTATAATTTCAATAGGAGGTTTTGGCCAGTCCATAAATCAAAACTGAAGTCACAGAGGGGGGAAATGAAGACCGCCTTCCCTTATAAAATCAGATTTGCAGTTTCCATATTTGGAAAAAAGGCCAAATGTAGTAAGAACTGGAGAACAGCAGAGAAGCTTGTTTAGGATACGTATGTTGCATTTCTCTGTTTTGATTCATTTGTCGTTTCCTGATCGGATGCTCTGGAAGCTTTTTGGCACAGATGCATGTATATTAATTGTTATTGTAGAGTGGTGTTCAGCACTTCAGTTCTTGGAAATCATGAAGGATTCATTCTTGGGTGGTAGATTTTTAATGGTTTGTTACAAAGAGAACACACTTTTTAATTCTATTTTTGCATGAATCCCAAATGAATGTCTAGCTGTTCTGATCCAGCAGTTAACCTGGCACTGAGGAGCTTGCACTAAAAGCATATATGTGGGGGATTCACTTTTTATTAATTTTAATTTTACAAAGTGAACAGTAAATTGTGTTAAGAGACGAGTAATCTACACAAGTTCATCTTGAGGGTTTGCCGTTAGGCACATGCTTCTGAGAGCAGGTGCAGCGACTGTCTATGGGCCACGCTTTGTGCACACAGGACCTTCGGCTGACTATTATGTTGCCCTCTCTTTTTGTACCGTGTGATATTATACCTTTGAGAATGCTGGGCCACGAGGAGCAAGAAGTTTTTGGCAGAGAATGTGCTGTGTGCAGAGAGTCTTTGTTTTGTGACTTGTCTTTCTGTCCTAGGAGGAAGACTCCCTACAAATAGAAGAGAAGATTAAGTGGGGAGATGGCTTTGCTGTGGTTTACTCGGTCACTGACAGATGCAGCTTTGACGAAGTCATGAGGATGTGTTTCCTCATCAACCACATCCACTCCAGCCCGAAGAGGAGCAGTGGGAGTGAGCAGCCACCAGTGGTGATCATTGGAAATAAGAAGGACCTGCAGTTTGACCGGATGGTGACCTCTGAGGATGGGGAGAACCTTTCCAAGGCCTTGAAGCATCCTTTCTACGAGATTTCCACCAGGGACAGCTACGAGGAGACTGTGATGGTGTTCAATACCCTGTATAATGAGCTGATGAAGCAAGGGCATTTTTCTCCAGGGACCTTCAAGAGGCGGGCTGTGTCTAAACTGATGGAGAAGATCCCTAGGATTCACGCCAACTCGACCCTGACCTCAAGTGGCAGGAGCCTGAGCTTCAACTCTTTCAGAGACTACATCCCGGAGTGAACTTTTGCACAGGCATTGTGTGGTGGTGAAAAATACATACAGGGACCAGCAGGAGTGAGCTAAGGGGAGGCTGCAGAACTAGTCACACTCCAAGTCCAGGGTCCTGTAAATAGTTAGGAAGGGTCTTTTGTTTTTTTAAAAAAATCCTCTTTAATCCAGGAAGATCATATGGTGACCTTCGACTGATAGTAGCAGGGGCAGATATGGGCAGAAATGTACCCCCTCTTCTCCTTTAGAAGTTGGCTTTTTAAATCTTGGCCACTTCTTCGCCTTCTGGCCTCACTGCATATTATGATATTATGACCAGTGTTCCCTCTAAGATGAGTTAGTGTGAGCTAGCTCATAGTTTTTTAGCATACAGCTCACACATTTTTGTCTTAGCTCAGGAAGGAGGGCTCCAGAGCAAACTAATTCATGCAGTAGCCAAATTGCTGTCTTGCTTATCCAGATCTAGTAGGAAGGCATTGAAATTAGTAGCTTGATTGGAGTTGTGGATTTAAAAAAATGCTGCTTACATAGAGTTACAAGGATATAAATAAAATTTGACGGGAGAGAGAATAAATTCAGATAATCTGTAAATTTGTAGCGCTGGATTGAGCAAAAAGGCCTTCAGGTGTGATGCAATGCCTTTCTTTTGAGGCAAGCGAATCAATAAGCTCCCCACCCAAGAACTTTGAAGCATGAGTACGCAGGTCATTCTTCTTCTCTTGGTTTGCGAATGTCATTACCAGGGAATATATTTAAGCCTCTCCTTCATTTCAGTAGACTTCTGTGACTACATAACAGGCACATGCGGCTGCTTACACCAAGTCAGTCCATTAGGGTTGCCAAGTCGAAATTTCTCCTTACCGGGGGACTCCTGCTCCACGGCTTGAGCGTGCGCGCGCGCACAAAGCGCACGCCGCACACACGTCACCAGGAAGTGACGTGACGACGCCAGGCATGCTGGGGGCGGGGCCACGACCATCCGAGGGAAAACCATAGAGTTTTCCCTCGGATGACCGTGGCCCCGCCCCCAGCGTGGTTGCGTTACTTCCGGATGACGTGCACGTCGAGGAGGGGTTCCCCCTGGGGCCTGATCCGCCGGTGGTGGGGAACGGGCCTCTGGGGCGGGGGTTTCCCTACCCCCCGTGGGGACTTGGGAAGCCTACAGTCCATCTAGCCTGGGGCTGTTTCCTCGGCGTGGCAGCCGTTCCGCAACAACTTCATTTCCTCCTCTTCTCATCTCCATCCGTTATGCCAATTTACCTTTTTTAAATTAACTGGAGAAAGGAGGGATTGAACCTGAGATCTCCTACAGGGAAGACATGTCTCTGCCACTGAGACAGAACCTTTCCCCAAGCTGTTTATTGCATCCTTTTCTAAGGGCCCCACGGATCTGCTCTTCAAAGGCTCCTGAGGACTTGCTGTCTTGGGAGGGTCTGCGGCTGATTCACCAGCTCAGCTTGTTCCTGAAATGCCTCCACCATACGTTGAACTCATCTTGTCACCTGTGTTTCAAGCATTCAGAGATCTGACTCAGACGTTGAGCGATGCTCCTTAATCCTGATGACACTGCATATGCTTGCATGTCTCTGACTCTTGATTAAAGCTCCAAACCATGGCTGTCTTATTTTCCTGTCCTCTTTTACCCAAGAAGAACCCCCCCCCAAGTGAACAAGCGTCTTGTAGTGAAAGCAGCTGCCTCCTCTCGGCGAGTCCAAGAAAGTAGACTCCCCTTGAAATCTAGTTAGGTTTCAGGTCAGAGTGATACTTTGTTTGTTTGTTTGTTTCTGCCCTGAAGCTGTGTGGCTTTCTAATTACATTTTGTATTGTAAAATTATATTATCGTCTGCCGTTGAAGGGGGAAGGGGAGACACAGACGGCACAGGACATAGAATTTGGCTATACCAAAAGCTTTAAAAATAAATAAATGCTGAGGCTGGGGCCAGCTGTCACTAGAAACCAGAATGACTCACAAAGGGTTGCTCCTGGGTAGCCACCACCTCTTCCTGCCCCCCTACTTCTCACCACCAGCTCAGCCCCTCCGCCTCTTACTGTCCAACAAAGCAGCGAGAGCAGAGGCGTGAGAGTTTGGAAAGCTGCAGTGGGCATGCAAGAGTTGCCGTCCTGTCTTTAAGGATGCCTGGGAAAGAGGAGGGAAGGAGCATTAGCTATTCCAGTTCTTCGGGGGGGGGGGGGTAGCTGTTTTTGAGACATTGGTTGTTGCCCCACCCCACCGGAATCTGCTGCCTGAGGCCACCACATCACCTTGCCTCATTGTAGAGCCAGCTGTACTGGAGAGGCGTGCCTGCCTTCAAAAGCAGCAGCCCTGTAACTCCTCCTCCTTCTCTTTGCCCAATAACATCTAGTAAAGCTAGGGTTGCCAACTGCCAGGTGGGGCCTGGAGTGCTCCCAAAGTTACTGCTGATCTTCAGACTGCAGAGATCAGTCCCCCCTGGGGAAGACACCGCAGCTTCAGCTTCTCCCTCCCCAAACTCCGCCCTCTACAGTGACCACCCCCCCAAATCTCCAGGAATTGCCCAAGTCAGAGTTGGCAACCCCAAGTAAAGCAAATGCATGGGATGCTCCTTCTTTCTCCGCACACGCACTGACGTGCATATCACTTCACTTCACTGGCTGCTGCTTATGGTCACAGGGAAATTCTAGTAATGATGGCACCAGGGCTTTTTTTGTATAAAAAGCCCAGCAGGAACTCATTAGCATAATAGGCCATACCCAACAGCAGAAACTCATTAGCATATTAGGCCACACCCCTGGCAGTACAACTCATTAGCATATTAGGCCACACCCTCGTGCCTTCCCTTGGCTTGCCCGAGCGCCCTGTGGCTGCGGGGAGCCCGGGCAAGCCGGCCCTTGGAGGGGAGGCAGTTTAAATTGCCTTCCCTTGGCTTGCCTGGGCGCCCCAGGAGCAGACCTCCCCTGGCCTGCCCACCTCGAGTCGCTGGGGGGGTCGCTCTCCAGGCCTTCCCTCTGTAGCCAGGCACACAGAGGTTTTGGCTGTAGTGGGCGTGGCCAACTCTGAAGCCAGCCGGAACTCCGTTCCTGTGCGTTCCTGCCCAGAAATAGCCCTGGATGGCCCCCCATTTCATGCACATTACAAGGTGGGGGAGAGGAGATGCAGAATGCTGCAATTACTTGGCCATTTGTCGGTTCTGCATGCAGACTGTGGATGGGCAAGCCATATTGCCCTTGACCCACCGTGGTGCCTTGCTGATGTGAGCCCAAGGATCAGAAATCCTCAGGCTTCTGGGAGCGATGTTCTGCTCAAGTGGTTAAGTTGCTGAACTGCAGGCTGTGGAAGGTCGGTAGTCCAGCAGTTCGAGACCCGAGTGTGCCGCATGACGGACTGAGCTCCCGTCTCTGGCCCCAGCTCCTGCCAACCTAGCAGTTCGAACGCAAGAAATTGCAAGTAGATAAATAGGTACCACTTCAGTGGGAAAGGTAACAGCGTTCTGTGTGCCTCGGCGTCTAGTCATGCCGGCCACATGACCACGGAAACATCCTTGGACAGCGCTGGCTCTTCGGCTTTGAAACGGAGATGAGCACCGCAACCCTAGAGTCGGATTCGGCTGGCTTTCAAGCAAGGGAAACCTTTACCCTTACCTTGCTAAGTAACACACACTCATTTGATCGTTATTTTCAGTGGACAAATCCCAAATTTCTCCCTAATCCCATTCCTTCGCTGACAGTGCAGTAATCCTACCAAGGCTAATTTTGCATCACAGGACTGTTGCATTGATCATTCCACATGCAACACTGAGCAGCCATACCACCCAAAGAACACATTTCAGAAACATAGATCCCTTTTCCCTTCTAGTAAATGCAGGGCTATTTTTGGGCAGGAACGCACAGGAACGGAGTTCCGGCTGGCTCCCGAGTTGGCCACGCCCAGCAGGAACTCATTAGCATAACAGGCCACACCCAACAGCAGGAACTCATTAGGATTGGCTACATTAGGGGTGTGTGGCCTAACATGCAAAGGAGTCCCTGCTACAAAAAAAGGCCCTGGGTTTTGACAACAAACTAGGTAAACAGAATAAGAAGCAAAAGGTGGGTGTGGCTGGATGACCACACTTCTGGTAACATGGGGCTGCGGCCTAATGTGCTAATGAGCTGTGCTGTCAGGGTGTGGCCTAATAGGCTAATGAGTTTCTGCGGTTGGGTGTGGCCTATTATGCTAATGAGTTCCTGCTGGACTTTTTCTACAAAAGGAGCCCTGAGTAAATGAATGTACCCATCCGTTCAAATGTCTGAAGCCTACAGAGGCACTGGAACGATCTGCTGCTTTAACTGCATGCATGCACAAGAGGATTCAAATAGGGATTCATGAGCCAGTGCAGCGCTGGTGTCGTTAGAGCATCATGCTCCGACTGGGGAGAGATGACCACACTTCTGAATCCCCACTCTGTCATGGCAACACTGTGTGAGCTTGAGCCAGTCACTCTCAGCCTCACCGGCCTCACAGAACCGTTGAGAAGGTAAAATAGGGCAAGGATAGTTCTGTGTGCTGCCCCAAGTTCCTTGGACGATGGATTGGGTAAAATGTGACGGAATTGAAATGACTTGATATTTCAAAGATAATATATTTGGAGAAATGTGAGCTTAGGCTATTTCCCCAGATACATTCTTTTTGAAATCCCAGGTTGCTGTATTTTTTTTTGGAAATACGAGCTTAGGCTATTTCCCCAGATACATTCCTTTTGAAATCCCAGGACATTAGATTGCTGTATTTTTTTTTGGAAATGCTCATTTTTGTTATTTAACTTTACATGTACTGTGTTTGTTTGTATTGCACCTGAAAACTGATGGCAGAAATCTTAATGGTCTGAAGGTAAAGAGAAATGGTCGTCATTGCTGCTGTTTGTATGAATGGTGATGATGGTGCTGTGAATAAAACATTGGTTAGTTTATATCTTTTAGCCACTCCATTGTAAACATCCGTATGCAGTGTAGCTGTAATATTTATCTGCTTTTCAGAATTTACATTTAAGGGAAGGAAATTCTAATTTTGGCTCTCTCTCTCCTACAACTCATTAAATAAAATAAATAAATAATGTACCAATGAAATCCAGAGTTTCAGTAAAGAAAATCACCCCTGGAAATGACACACACAGTGTTTCCCTCGAGCAAATGCTATCAGTTTTTAAATCCTGAACATTTCAAAGTTTGCCAAAACATGAGCCAATACCCGTGCTTGTCCTGTTGGCATGTTAATACTTCAGGTGAATTGTGTCACTAGCTATGCCACCGCTCTGTGATGCTACAGTGTGATGCTACAGTGTGACGACGTATAAAACGGCATCGCCTTCAGTTGTCTGGGAAAGAGGAGTTCTCTTTAAAGTTTTCCAGTCACTTAACCCATCTTGGCTGCTTCCACATGACAGTGTAAAAATGTGTCCCTGCTGGGGTAGTAACAGTGGCCAGTGCAGAAGTGGATGGGGACAGTGTTCACATATTGTTCCCACTGTACTCACTGCTGTAGCTAACCCCCTCTCCTTTTCTCCATCACATCAGTCTACAAGTGCCAATGTTACAGCTATTGTGCTGCCCCAACATGGCTCAGGAAACTGCCTTCCCTTTCCAAGTTTCCAATATTTCAGTCATGGAAGAGGAAGAAAGACACCTGTTCAATGGTTAAAGGAGCCGCCCTGCAATTTCCATGAGGAGTCAGATTTAAGGAATTTTTTATTTTATCCAGCTCTTCAGGGGAAAATACAGAGCTACGATCATGGTGCCTGGATTGGGCATGACATCTTGTTGGTATTCCCAAACACAGGCAGGGGTTTCCTGCTGTTCACATGGGAAATAATCTCCCATGTGGAAGCAACCTTTCTTATATGACCTAAGATGAGTAATTGTTTTGGAACATTAAGCTGCACGCTTTTGCAGTGACTTTTTGACTTTCTTCACTCTGAACTGTTTCTGCATCTATTCAAATGCCATGTAACCTCAGGCATTATGGAAGATTTTGTTGCATAGTCTTCTAGGCACATACATGGCTCAGTGTTCGAGCATCTGCTTGGCATGCAGAAGATCCCAACTTCAGTCCCTCCTATCCAGGGGTCATTTCCTGCAGGAGCGCGCAGGAGCAGAGCTCCGGCAGTAAAGAGCCCAGGGGGCGGGCACATGCAACAAGCCCCACCCCCTGCTCCCAGCAGCCAGGTACGTTGCAGAGCGCCCCCCAGCCCAAAGCAGTCCAGTGGGACCTTTAATACCACGTTTTATTCAGGTACAAGCTCTCCCTCCTCTACAAGGACAGATCTGCACGTTCCCTCCCCCCAATAGCTAGCCATCCAAAACAGTCTAGTGGAGCCTGAGCGGTGGGTGTTGCCTTCTGACGCACTTCTGGTGATGTCAGGGGTGTGTGTGACATATACAAATATGTTATGCTAATGAGTTATGCTAATGAGCTCCTGCACCTCTTTTTCTACGAAATGACCCCTGCTCCTATCTCCAGTTTGAAGGGTCAGATAGTAGGTGATGTGAAAGACTTCTGCCTAAAATCCTGGACATTCACTGCCAGTTTGAGTAGACAATACTCGACTTTGATGGTATTGTGTATTCACAAGCGTCGCCCGCCCGCGATACTCGTGGGGTGGAATTTCATATCCCCCCCAAACGCACACACATTCTCCCCAGGCTCCCTTGCAGCTGCCAGACCCACAGACTCCCCCCCTCTTGGTGGCTTGTGTGGAGCTGCTCCAGATGGCCTCGCTACGTCTTCCTCCCCCCCCTTTCCTCTTTCAGTGGCTCATCCAGAACTGCTCTGGAAAGGCTCACTGAGGCTTCCTTCCCCCTCCCTTCCTTCTCTTGGCTCCAAGACTCCCCCAGCACATACCTGGGCAGCAGCACCCGGGTCATGGAAGACCAACCTGGCACAACGGCGCCTTGGGGGATGCGAGGAGGCTGCCAGTGAGGCAGTGGCCTGATCCCCCGACGAACACCAAGCCCTTGAGCTTGGAGGAGGCACAAGGAGAAGGCCTCAGGACGCCTCAGCCAGGCCAGACCGTGGAGCAGGTGGCGTCGGGACCTTTACCCGCAGTGCGAGGCGACAGCGGACCCGAGTGGGCTGTCAGCTGGCATCCAGGCGAGCGGAGCATTAGCGGGAGGAGACCAGGGCCGGCTGGCAGCCCTTCACTAGCAGAAAGATGAAACGGGCGAAGTGCAGCCGGGCTTAGGGCTGCGCTTGGCATCCTCGCCACTAATTCCAAACAGACAGAAGAAATGGAGGGGGGGGGCAGTGTTGAGGCGAGCTCCCTGAAGTACCCAGAGCCACAGTTCCCAAGGGTAAGTCCATTCTCTGCGCAGGGACGGTTGTTGTTGCTGTGGCAGTTGGAGCAGCAGCGGGGATGGTTAGTGATGTGGTGGCTTCCCTCGCGCTGTTCCCGCGCCTAAGTGAGTGAGTTCCCTGCACATGCCCAGAGCAAGCAGTTGTAGTTTTTTGGGGGGATTTAAGTATCCCCTGTATACTTTTTGAAACATCTCAGATTTTTCTGCACACCTGGGGAGGGCCCCAAGTGTGCAGGAATATCTGTTGACCCTCCACATCCACCAGATTTGCGGGAATAAGTATCCGCACATAGGGAGCATGTTCGGAATTAGATGTATAGATATGCATACTTGGTTCAAACAAGATACTTGTTGGAGCCCTCTACTGATCCACACAAATCGGAAATGTGACTTAGACCACACCCAGCTCTTCTGTGCCTGCACGTTGCAGGGGAAGATCAGTAATGGAGGACAAATTATCTTTCATAGAAGATTGGCTGACACTAAATACTTTTTTTTGTTGAAATATCCCTGATAAACCTCTGATGGAAGTTAAACTGATAAACTTCCAAGGAACACGGTTTGAAAACCACTGTAGTATTAGAAAATAAATTTTCTCATAGGTTTGTATTTTATTGCCGTTTCCTTTAATGGCTTCTGTTCCTCAAGCTTCCAATCCAACTTTAAAAGGTAAAGGTTCCCTTGCTCGAAAGCCAGTCGAATCTGACTCTAGGGTTGCGGTGCTCATCTCCGTTTCAAAGCCGAAGAGCCAGCGCTGTCCGAAGACTTTTCCGTGGTCATGTGGCCGGCATGACTAGACACCAAGGCGCATGGAACGCTGTGACCTTCCCACCGAAGTGGTACCTATTTATCTACTTGCAATTTCTTGCTTTCGAACTGCTAGGCTGGCAGGAGCTGAAACTAGAGACGGGAGCTCACTCCGTCATGCGGCACCCGGGTCTCGAACTGCTGAACTACTGACCTTCCACAGCCTCCAGTTCAGCGTCTTAACCACTTGAGCCACCGCAATGTTATGGGCAATTGGTTATGCATACCTAATAGCCCCAGATCAGGATCCCCACGCACATCCAAATGCATCTGCAGTCAGCTCAGTAGGGCCCGAATGAGCATCGTGATGCTGACAGGGCTGTGTTTCCAGTTGCACATCATCACCAGTGAAAAACTGCATATCTACATGGATCTCCCTCACTGGATCCTGATGCCAGTGATTTGCTATGCATAAATCAAAGGAGTCCGTTTACTGGCTCCAAGTTATGAAATCAAGAATGTTTTCTTCTCAAAGCAAACTGCAATTGCAGGTTGGAAGGGGTGCATTCAGAGATCACTTGGTTTGGGGTACTGCATTTGTACTTACAGGCAGCGATTTAATTTCTCATCCAGTATGTTCATACACTTAACGTTCTATTAACTAACAGTGCAGTGCAAAGCAGAGTTCCAGCCTTCTAAATCCATTGTAGTCAATGGTCTTAGATGGGTTTAACTCTGTTTACGATTGCACTGTACATGTTCATTACATGTCTGGCTCCAGAAACCAGGAAAAGACCATTCTTATTAAATTATTGTTCCTAGCTGGTTACAGAAGAATGCCTTCAGTTTATAGCTTTGTCGTTTGTGATACGGATAACATGACTTGCAGTTTCGTATGAACTAGCTATGGTCAGCTTTTAAACAACTGTATGACCGGGTTCTCTTCCAAGAATGTGAACAACTATTTCCCCCTTTTCCTTAACAATTGAAGACTGTGTTCACTTCTCTGCCAGTGAGGGGGTTCTCTTTGCTAATTCTATTTGTATACATGCATTGTTCATTGTACTGTTTGCAAGAAAAGCCAGATAAGTACCATATGAAGTGCGTCATTGTACAACTTGCATCAGTTTTTCTGTTTACTCTCATTCTTTCTTTTAAATCTAGGCAATCTACATGGGGTTGGCGGGGCAATTTCCCCTTGACTGGGGATCCTTAATTGGTATCTTGGTATGCTTTTTCTAATCCAAGATGCCAAGATAAGTAAATAAAAAAAAATTAAGACATGACATTACCATAACATAGCACTTATAGAAAGAGAGGAAACCCAGGAAGCAGTGATGAGAATTCGGGCATGGCACCCAGGGGTCATTTCCTGCAGGAGCGCACAGGAGCAGAGCTCCGGCAGTAAGGAGCCCAGGGGGCGGGCACATGCAACAAGCCCCACCCCCTGCTCCCAGCAGCCCTCAGTCGGGCCATGAGGAGCAAGAAGCAGCCAGGTAAGTTGCAGAGCCCACCCCCGGCCCGCCTTCAGGTACAAGCTCTCCCTCCTCTGTGAGGGCAGATCTGCATGTCCCCCCCCCCAGCTAGCAATCCAAAACAGTCCAGTGGCACCTTTAAGACCAAGTTTTATTCAGGTACAAGCTCTCCCTCCTCTGTGTGGGCAGATCTGCATGTTCCCCCTCCCCCCAATAGCTAGCAATCCAAAACAGTCCAGTGGAGCCTGAGCGGTGGGTGTTGCCTTCTGACACACTCCTGGTGATGTCAGGGGGTGTGGCATATGCAAATAAGTTATACTAATGAGTTATGCTACTGAGCTCCTGCACCTCTTTTTCTACGAAATGACCCCTGAGGGCACCCATATTTATTTTGTTTTGAAATCATGATTTTGTTAAATCAGTTTCATGGATTTGGGAGCATCAGTCTGTGTGGGATGTTTGAAATACCAGCATCAGCTGGTACCAACAGTAGTGCTTTCAAAGACTTTGGAACATTCCGATGTCAATAGGAAGCATGTCCCTTTTCCAGTCTTTTCATAATTGCATGAATGCACACGTTAGCTGTTCCTCTGTAGGTCATAGGTTTTAGACATCATCTGTGCTGAATAATCTATAATTCCTTACCTACAAATCAGAGAGAAGCCAGGAAAGAACAAAGAAGGTGTGAATTTATAGATCTTCTCCCCACCATTGCCCCATACACATCATGAACCTAGTTATAACTGGTTATACCTCCACAATTGTGAAGAAAATCTTGAAGGTTCCTATTCAGTAACAGCCTAAAAAATCACACTCTACACAAAACAAACTTTAAAAAAATAATGCTAAAACCCATTCACAGAGGAAAGACAAATAAATATAAATAATAGTAATAATAATATTAACAAAAACATCAATCCATAATTTAAAGATACAGTAGAGTTCTATAAAATGTATTATTAAGCAACACTTCATGTTCTGTTTACACAAAACACACCTGATGTTTGTGACAGTTTATTTTAAAAGCATCCTTTGACTTTAGGGACAAATGCTCATATTTTAGTGCTCTACTTTTGGGGTTTTAGGGGTCTGAATTTTTTAAAATTAAAAATTGGCAAAAATACCAGTGATTTCTGTCACCTTTGTGTTTGTAGATGCCTCTTCTGTGAATTGATTCACACACAATCTGATGCATTCCTTTCCTTGATGCAGGCATGCCCTTTTTGCCTGGACTGTCTTTTATCCCAGAAGGACTAGTTATGCTGGCTGGGGAAACCGAGGTCTTGAAGGACACTGTGCTTCCCACTTTCCATGGAGTTCAACTGGTGCTTGCTGACTCACGAGGGGAGGAATTACACTAGGTGTAGCATTGCTCCTGGAGAAGCAGCTGCAAAACAAAAAAAGTTTTCTTCCAGCTCTGTTTAATACAGATGCTGCCCCCCTCTCTAGACTTTGTTGATCTGGTCACCTGGATCCATGCCATGGTAACACTGAGACTAGACTACTGTAATGCACTCAACATAAGTCTTCCCTTGAAGTCAACTCAGAGATTTTAGTTGGTACAAAATGCAGCAGCTCAGCTACTATCAGGAGCTAGACAGAGTATGCATATTACACGCATTCTGCAATCAGATACCGGGTGTTGGTGGAAACTTATCTGCTATTAAGGAAAGAATTAGTAGGCACACTGATGAACAAAAACTATTGGGGGAGACTCGGCATGGGTTCTGTAAGGGAAGATCTTGACCAATTTCCCACAAGTTGCTGCTCCCCGCTTGCTCTTCCCTTTGTCCCGATCGTACGTGTCAGTTTCACACCATGTGCTGTGCAGCCACATTTTGCCCCAAAGCTTCGCCCAATTTCCTCCCGCGTCTACTCAATCCTGTTTTTTTAGGATTGAGTAGATGTGGGGGAAATCCAGCGAAGCTGCAGGGCAAAATGCAGCTGCGCAGCACATGGTGTGAAATTGACATGTACGATCGGGGCAAAGGAAAGAGCGAGCGCGGAGCAGCAACTTGTGGGAAATCGGTCCTTGCCTCCTTAAGAGAGTGAGTATAAATGGGCAATTTTCTCAGCGGAGGGTGGTAAGCAGTGCGGTACTGCAGGGATCAGTACTCAGTCCGATGCTTTTTAACTTGTTTATTAAGGATTTAGAGTAGGGAGTAAGCAGTGAAGTTGCTAAATTTGCAGATGACATGAAGTTGTTCAGGGTGGTGAAAACCAGGGGGGATTGTGAGGCACTCCAAAGGGATCTGTCAAGGATGGGCGAGTGGGTGTCAACATGACAAATGGGGTTCAACGTGGCCAAGTGCAAAGTGATGCACATTGGAGCCAAAAATCCTAAATATAAATACACATTGATGGGGTCCGAACTGGCAGAGACTGACCAAGAGAGAGATCTTGGAGTCGTAGTTGTTAACTCAATGAAAATGTCGAGACAGTGTGTGACTGCAATAAAAAAGGCCAACGGTCTGCTGGTGATTTTTAGGAAGGGAATTGAAAACAAATCAGCCAGTATCATAATGCCCTTTATATAAATCGATGGTGCAACCTCATTTGGAGTACTGTATACAGTTCTGGTCACCACACCTCAAAAAGGATATTATAGCATTGGAAAAAGTGCAGAAAAGGGCAACTAGAATGATAAAAGGGTTGGAACACTTTCCCTATGAAGAAAGGTTAAAACGCTTGGGGCTCTTTAGCTTGGAGAAACTCAGACTGAGGAGTAACATGATTGAGGTTTATAAGATTATGCATGGGATAGAGCAGGTAGAGAAAGAAGTACTTTTCTCCCTTTCTCACAATACAAGAACTTGTGAGCACTCAATGAAATTGCTGAGCAGTCGAGTTAGAATGGATAAAAGGAAGTATTTCTTCACCCAAAGAGTGATTAACACATGGAATTCACTGCCACAGGAGGTGGTGGCAGCTATAAGCATGGACGGCTTCAAGAGGGAATTGGATAAACATATGGAGCAGAGGTCCATCAGTGGCTATTAGCCACAAGGTATAGATAGGAACTCTTGGTCTGGGGCAAGTGATGCTCTGTCTTCTTGGTGCTTGGGGTGGGGGCAACAGTGGGAGGGCTTCCAGTGTCCTGGCCCCACTGGTGGACCTCCCGATGGCACTGGTATTTTTGGCCACTGTGTGACAGAGAGTTGGACTGGATGGGCCATTGGCCTGATCCAACATTGGCTTCTCTTATGTTCTTATTATCTTGTTCTCACTACATTCTTACCTACCTATGTAATTCCACCTTTTGGCATTGTCGACATAAGACTAATGCTTGCAATTTGGTGTCAGATTTCTGTAATCTCAGTCCGATCACTTTGCTTATCAGATGCTTTATTCTGCTGATTGCACTGATTTACATGCTGTAATCTGCCTTGAATTTCAATGAGAAGGGTGGACAGAAATAATAAATCATAAGCAATAGCAGTTGGGACAGCATTAAGATACAAAAACAAGCCCCTTTCCCCAAATGCCACAGCGCCAGTCCAAGTGGGAGGAGGGGCTTGGTAATGCATACCAGGGGGACCCAGTTACAGGTCCCAAACATCACAACTAGTTGTCTCTTCTTTGTGTTAAGCAAACCTCACAGGGGGATTCTTTCGCTCAGTCTTCACTCAGGCAGAATTGCATGGTAGTTACTCTTTCATCAGCAAACCTGTAAACTAGAGCATGTGAGAGAAGCTTTTTAAAAGACCGATATCTCTCCAGGCCGCAGCTTTGCACGATTTGTGCTTGCCCAACATGGAGTATTCAGGTAGGTCTGCCCAATATTTCAGGTTGGCTAGTGGTAATGCCTGCATCTGACCGGGAAAGTAGTTTGAAACCAATCAGGAAGAGACTCAGCATAGCTGTGGCCCTTACAGATGCATAAAGGTATTTTCTGGGGAGCTACCATTATCTGTAATGGAAAATATTCCCTTAAAAATAATGAAGAGGCATTTGCTCTTGCAGGAGGGGAAAGAGCGGAGAATTTGGCCAACCAAGATCCCATAATAAGTGGGTCAGTGTGCCGCTATGATCATGCCAGTACAGGGCACTTCCACACACACTGAATCATGCACTTTCAAACCACTTTCGATGCACTTTAGCAATCATTTGCAAGTGGATTTTGCCAATTTTGCCACCTTAAAATCTAGTTGCAAAGTGGATTGGAAGTGTATTATTCAGCCTGTGCAAAAGCATCAATAGTGTGTGGCTGGAGAGCAAAAATGTACTTGGCCTTGCAGATAGCGATCAGCTGCTGATTGTCCTAAGAGAACCTTTTATTTAACCCCATGTGGTGGGAACATTTATTATAGCCCCTCCGCTATACAGCTGCCTGTCTCTCCTATTGGCCATGAAGCCATGCCAGTGCCCCCATTGTTTTGATCTGCCCTGCAAGGAAGTTGAAAGAACCAGATTGCTAGCCCAGATGTGGAACAGCTTCTTTCACTCTTGTATCAGTTAATCTTTTCAAAATCACCTTCAGGCTTGGAAGGGATGAGAGCTGGATTGCATAAAGATTTTCCATTCCTCCCCTGCTCCAGCAGCCTTGCATTATATATTTCTCAAGGAACAATGACCCTGCTTTTCAAACTTTTCAAGGACAGGAACATGTTGCTGGGATGTTTAATTCTTTTTTAATCCTTTACATATTCCTCCTGTACTTTAGGAGGGAGGCATAATGAAATCCAAGCCATGGACTTTTCTCCGGCCCAAACCATCAACTTCTAGAAATCTGCATTCTTTTCCGCTATCAGACTACTCCTGGCAGCAGAGACCCAAGGGAAAGCACTCCATGTCTTGTCTCTTGTGGGATGAAACTGCTCCATTTATGTACTTACTTAATTTATATGCCATTTTTCTCAACAATGGGAATTCAAAATGGACCACAGCATTCTCCCCTTCTCCATTTTATCCTCACAATTGTAGGAATATGCAAGGTCTATCATGCATAGATAAAGAAGATCACAAGAGCATCCTGCAGAGGGCAGCAGAGAGGACAACTAGATTAGGAACTTCCTACTATTTTCAAATACTCTCCTTCCTCTCTCCTGATTGGCTCACCTAGAGCTCTTGCCTGCTCCTGCTGAGAACAGTTTGTTACTGACTCTCTCCTAGCTAGTTAGATGGACTTCTCTTTCTCTCTCCTCTTTGTTACAGAGTTTGTTCCCTTCTCACGAAACCTACTTTATTCTTTAAACAGCTTGTGCTTCACTTTACTGCTTATCTACACTCTGTCAACAACAATAACCCTGTGAAGTATATTAGGCTGAGAGAGAGAGATTGGCCCAAGGCCACTCAGCAAGTTTCCATGGCAGAGAAGAGATCTGAACCTGGGTGTCTCCCATATGCTAGTCCAACACTCTGCTACTGCACCATACTGTCTGTTTTAATCTGTTGGGGGAGCAATTTCATATTGCTCATTTGGTACAGGAACTGAGGTTTAAAAGTGTAATGTATCCAGCCTGACATGTCCGGACTTGCCCGGACTGGCCAGGCACAAACCTCACTAGCTTCATGCCAATAGACAATGGGCCAGTAGGATCCTAGCCAGGCCCAATGAAAGGGCTAGGTCCTCAGCTGGGAGGCCAATAGGTCTCTCGGTTACTGTAAATAGCCTATCGGGAGTGGGGTGTGTGTTTAGGTGAGCTTGGTGGAGGGTTTTCTGAACGGATATAAACCGGCCTGCGAGCCGGTCAGTTGTCTTTGTTCCTGACTAAATAATGGTATGCTTTTGCTGAAATCACTCACCGTCTGCATACTTTTCAAAAAGTAAAGCAAAGCACCCATGCAAGGTAAACCCCCCTCCCAATCAATACACACAAGAAAGTGTTTGGTCCAGTTTACAATGGCACAGGGGCAGTTTCACATGTTAAAAAGGAGACTAGTTTTTCCTTCACTTGTCTCGTGCTTCCTCCTTTTGCACCTGCCATTAACATTGTTTTTCCCTAGCAAAAAGATTCTTTTTAATTTTTAACCACAAGTCTAGTCCAACCTCCAGATACTCCAAATGTCAGGGGATTGTTTGCCTTGTACATACAATTAGAATGAATCATGACTCTAATAAACTCCTGGTATTCCCAAATATTAATCCTCTGTCTGCTAATATTTAAAATGCATGCTAGTTTTGTTCACCTGCGTCATTATTGAGCACAGAAATTTCTGCAGCCAAATTATCTTCCGTTCTTAACACACTCCAGTTCCTAAAGGGGCTTAATTGCTTAAGCTTTGCTAAGATGTAGCTAAGTCGAACTGTGAGAGAAAGAGAAGAACAAATTTAGAGTCCAGTGGCACCTTTAAGACCAACAAAGGTTTATTCAAGGTATGGGCAGGGCTCTTTTTGTAGAAAAAGCCCAGCAGGAACTCATTAGCATAATAGGCCACACCCAGCACCAGAAACTCATTAGCATATTAGGCCACGCTCCTGCCAGTACAGCTCATTAGCGCATTAGGACGCACCCCCATGTTACCAGAAGTGTGGTCATCCAGCCACACCCACCTTTTGCTTCTTATTCTGTTTACCTTGTTTGTTGTCCAAACCCAGGGCCTTTTTTTGTAGCAGGAACGCCTTTGCATGTTAGGCCACACACCCCTAATGTAGCCAATCCTGATGAGTTCCTGCTGTTGGGTGTGGCCTATTATGCTAATGAGTTCCTGCTGGGCGTGGCCAACTTGGGAGCCAGCCAGAACTCCGTTTCTGTGCGTTCCTGCCCAAAAATGGGCTTTCGTGTACATGCACACTTTTTCAAATACAATGGAATGTGAGAGAAACAAACGGGCTATTTTTATTTCTACCAATCTCAATGTGTATTAACCTATCTAAAGTGCTATGTGACTGTCAACAGAACCCTCTGCGGGACACATGGAATCCATTTGCTCGGCGCTTGTTCACATATCCCCAGCCCAGCACTCCTTCGGTCTTAGCTGACTGTTGTTTAGCTCTTGGTTGTTAGCATCTGCTTTGGAAGACTGGAGGTTATTCTTCAAGAATGCAGACATTAACAACCCAAGAAAGAAAGGGGGGGGGAAGCATTGTTAATTTTAGCAGCTGACTGAAAAAAAAACTTCTATAACGTTTTGCCAAAGCGGTTTGTTCATCAAAGGAAGCTTTCGCAGGAAATATTGGCCTGTTGTGGGTGCTGTTTACAAGACCTTTGTCAGCTTCTCCTCAAGACCAAACATAGATGTTCCTGACCGGCTCTATTACATTAGTCAGTCGGATGCGTTGTGGTTTCAGCACTGCTCCGCAATGCCTTCCTGTCACTGTAGGAAGGGGAAAGGGCCAGAGGCTGCCTACTACGGGCAGAGCATTCTCCAAGGCAACCCTGCAGGGGAAGTCAACAAAGGGACAGGAGCCTAAGGTGACTGGCTGGGCTGTGCGTTCAGAATCAGGACTGATAGCTTCCAACGGGAGTGTGGCCAGGCTGTGCTCTGGCCAGAACAGCCCTTCTCTCCAGCTGAAGCAGGCTCACTGCATCTTTGCAAGAGAGGTCTAGCCCAGGCAGATTTCACTAGACTAGTGAGCCAGTTTGGTGCAGTGGTTAAGTGCGCAGACTCTAATCTGGGAGAACCGGGGTTGATTCCCCACTCCTCCATTTGCAGCTGGCTGGATGACCGTGGGCAAGCCGTAGTTCTGATAAGAGCTGTTCTTGAAAAGAAAGTCCTGTCAAGAGCTCTCTCAGCCCCACCTACCTCACAGGGTGTCTGTTGTGGGGAGGGGAAGGGAAAGGAGTTTGTAAGCCGCTCTGAGACTCCTCTGGGTAGTGAAGGGCGGGGTATAAATCCAATCCCCCCCTCCTCCTCCTCCTCCTCTTCTTCTTCTTCTTTGCCGGCTAAATTCTGAAGCTCTCCAGAGGAGTAGAGGGGGAGGGGCTAAGAGACTGCTGCTCAAACTAAAGGCCCATTGGTCACCCACAACCTTCTGCATCACTGAACAGGTCAGAAGGGACCTTTCAACCACAGATAGAATTGCCAACCCAATTTCCTGGCAGGGCTCCTCTTTCTTTTGATAGCTTAATCACCAGTAGAAATTTAGAATACGATCCCCCCCCCCGTCCCTTGAGGGCCGGCCCGTTATTGTTAAATTTCAGACTGTCGCCCAGGGAGACGGCTTGACAAGGGCACCATTCTGGCTGGCCTCATCCCCTCCTCGCCCCGCACAGGAAGCCTCCCTTGCTGGCTTCTTCCTCCGTCCCCTCTTTGCAGCCCCCCAGACAGAAAGAGAAGGAGGTGGGGGGGACGGACAGGCGCAGGGAACAGCCTGGGGTGATGGGAAAGTGCCGCTCGCCCTCTGCCGCCCCTGCAGTCTCTTTGGCGCTCCTTTTGCAGCCTGGCACAGGCCCCCTCCCCTCGAGTGATCCCGCCCCCCGCATGCATTTGCAGCTCGAGGGGAGGGTTATGCTACTGAGCTCCTGCACCTCTTTTTCTAGGAAATGACCCCTGCCTCTGAAACAGGGCTTGAGGGGGAAATTAACGGGCAAGCAGGATAGTGTGGGAGGGGACGATCCTTCAGGTACCCTCGCCCCAAGCCATTTAGGGTCTCAAAAGTAAGTACCAGCACTTAGAATTGTGCCCAGAAACAGATGGGTAACTAGTGTGGATCTTTCAGCACAGGGGGTGATGTGCAGCCTGGCCGCCTTAGGTAGTGAGAAACTTCCTAGAGCAGCTTCTTAATATGATAAAATCTCTAGGCCCAGAGACACCAACGTACATATTTTAACCTCTCCTCCCTGTACAGAACTGTATTATGGGCTACTATGAGCAGGTGCTAACGTTTCCTGATTTCTCCTCCTCCTTTCCCATGATCATAGACACATACTTCTTGGTCAATCCCTTCACCATCCCACCCGCTCTCCCCCTTTCCAGTGATTTCAGCCCAGGGTGGCCTAATAAGGTAAAGTTGGCCTTGCATATTCAATGTTCCCACCACATTAATGCCTTCCAATGGGCTCTTTTTCCTAGGCTGAGTGTCTACTTTTGTCGGCAACATCGAAATATATGATGGAATTAACTGACAGGTAAAGGGGAACCAGGGCTGCGGTGGCTCAAGTGGTTAAGACGCTGAAGCTGCAGACCGGAAGGTCTGTAGCTCAGCAGTTCAAGACCCGAGTGCCGCATAACGGTCCCAGCTCCTGCCAAGCTAGTAGTTTGAAAGCAAGAAATTGCAAGAAGATAAATAGGTACCACTTCGGTGGGAAGGTAACAGCATTCCATGTGCCTCAGCGCCTAGTCATACCGGCCAGATGACCATGGAAATGTCTTTGGACAGCGCTGGCTCTTCGGCTCGGAAACGGAGATGAGTACTGTAATGTATTCTAATTCACTTGAATGCATGTACCGAATGTAACATGAATCATTCCATTGCCATCTCATGTTAAGCTTCATCCTGGGCTAGGATCCTAATGTAACCAATGGGAACACTAGCCCAGGAAGCAATATCCAATCACCATGAAGAAGCTCCCTGAGCGGGAACATTCGTGATTGGCCTTTATAGGTTCAACCTTATTGGTTGTGAAATGTACAGTAGGCGTGGCTATATTAGCCGGGAATGTTTAAATACAGAACAGCAGCTATGTTAAAGCTGTCTAGATGGGTTCTGGCTGACTGATGTTGATTCGTGTTTGGAAGTGAGTTCGAGTTGAAGAATAAAAGCCGCATTCTTGCTGAATCACTCTCCGACTCTTTGTTAAGCTTACGACTTAACAAGTACCGCATCCCTAAAGTCGGATTCGACTGGCTTTCGAGCAAGGGAAACCTTTACCTTTACCTTTACCTTTACTAAGGGGGAACCAAAGGTTACTTAGCAGCACAAGCAATCTGGGCCTTGTAAACAATTTTCGAGGACCTTGAAAACCAAGTGATGCCATCATTGTGGAGGGCCCCAGAGAAACAGGCAGCTGGCATTGAGTTCTGCAGGAAGCAATTGGTGGGCTGAGCTGCTGGTCTCCACCCACACCCTGGTGAATCAGTTAAGAGTGGGGTGTAATATAAATCTCTCCCAAATTCTTAAGCTGGTTCTCAGCACAGTGACGGGGTAAACAGAAAGAGGAATGCATTACAGTCTGATGTGTGGGATGGATGGAATGAAAACATGTTTCTCAGGCCTGCTGCTGTTTGTGATGCTGCCTTGAATGAGGGTGGCGTAAGAACACCACTTGCTGGATCATATCACCAGTCCATCTAGTCCAAGGGTGGCCAAACGTGCTCAATGTAAGAGCCACATAGAGTAAACGTCAGATGTTTGAGAGCCACGAGACACGGACAAATATTACACACACGATTTTATTGAAAATATATACAAATTTGCTTTTGATTAACACTAAACGTGACTGCCAAAAACAAAAACCAAAGTGGCCAAAACAGATATTAATAATGATATTTGTCCAATGATATTTGTTCGCTAATTACATTTATTTGCCTCAGAGGGAGAGGTGCTGCGGTGGCTCAAGTGGTTAAGACGCTGAACTGGAGGCTGTGGAAGGTCAGTAGTTCAGCAGTTCGAGGCCCAGGTGCCGCATGACGGAGTGAGCTCCCGTCTCTAGTTCCAGCTCCTGCCAACCTAGCGGTTCGAAAGCAAGAAATTGCAAGTAGATAAATAGGTACCACTTAAGTGGGAAGGGAACAGCATTCCATGCGCCTTGGTGTTTAGTCATGCTGGCCACATGACCACGGAAACGTCTTCGGACAGCGCTGGCTCTTCGGCTTTGAAACGGAGATGAGCACAGCAACCCTAGAGTCGGACTCGACTGGCTTTCGAGCAAGGGAACCTTTACCTAGGGAGAGGAAAAGAACGAGGTGGAAAGAAAGAAATGAAAGAGGTGGAAAGAAAGAGATGACAGAAAGAGAGAGAGAATCAAAGAAAGCAAATAGATGGGAGGGAGGGAGGAAGGGAGAAAAAAGGCATGCCTCCCCTTCGCTTCCCCAGCTGCCCTGCCGGGAGACACACAATATGTGTGAAAGGGCCGCATGGGGCTCCCGAGCCACAGTTTGGCCACCCCTGATCTAGTCTTTTGTCTCAAGGCAAAAAGGAGCCCCTAAGCCAATTCAGCAGGAAAAAAAGTAACCCAGGAGTTACCTACCAGCCAGCTTGCTCCCAGTGGCAATGGCTCCTCAAGAGCTCACGGATTAGGGTCGCCAGCCTCCTGGCAGAGCCTGGAGATCTCCTGGTATTACAAAAAAATCTGGACACACATGACTAAAGCAGATAAACAAATATAAGGTCAACAGTCGTGTTAGTCTGACCCGGGTCAGACTAACAGACTACCACGACTGATCTCCTGGTATTACCACTGATATCCAGACTCTATATATATCAGTTCTCCAGGATAAAAGCTGCCCTGAGCCCGTTCGCGGGGTGGGTGGGGTATAAATACAAAAATAAATACCGTAAATAAAAGGGCTGCTTTGGAGGATGGAGTCTATGGCATTATACCCCGATGAAGTCCCTCCCCCAACCCCAGCCTCCTAGGTGCCACCTTCCAGACCTCCAGGAATTCCCCAACCCAGAGTTGGCAACCGTATCAGGAATGGCCCACCTCTCACCCTTCATGCTCAGAAGTACACGCAGCAGAGGGGTAGAA
>NW_015167084.1:310199-316259 GCF_001447785.1 Gekko japonicus
ATTATAAAAATACAAAATTTATTAGGGTGTACACATATTAAAATATATTCGGGTAAAATTTTTTTCAAGTATCAGACTAATAAAAGCATATCAAATATTAATACACATGATGGGTCAACACTTTCCAACTGAAGACCAAACGCGTTTCGGCCTCAAAGGGCCTTCCTCAGTGGTCACTATACAACGTAGTATAGACACACATTCAAACATATGTATACAAGATCTTTAGTACACTTATTTAAAGACCAGATGTTGTATCCTGAAATTATAAAAATAGAGGGGGGGGGAAGAGGGGAAAAGAAACTCAAATTATTATTACAAATGTATACCAAATCCTTATTAATTTAAACAATTGATTTTTTTTCAAACTAGAATTACCTTTTATGTTTTCAATTGTATTGCTGGTATTAATGATGGGCCATAGGTATGGCCATATTCATTCCAATTATTCTAAATAAAAACCATGAAATGAATTAGTAAAATTATTATATTAGTAGTTCCAATTATTATATTTAAAGTAGCCTAATAGCCATAAGAAATTAAATTGACCAACAAACCTGTTACTGAGATTTCAAAAGTCTGAATGTGTGTCATTCCATCAAGGTAAGGATTCTGTTATAGGCTGCTGTATTAGCTATCATATATAATCATTATATATGATTATAATATATATGGTCAGCTTAACTCTTCTGGTTGGCAGTGTTATCTTGGGTTGAGTTTTTCCCTCCCCCCCCCTTTCCATTTGGAGTCTGATGTCAGTCAGGAGGGAGACACAGGAGAAGGAGGAAGGGCGTGTCAGGAAGGAGCCGGAAACTGGAAGAATAAGGAGGATGAAGGGGAACTGGAAAGAAGAGGTGGAAACAGAGGAGACAGGAAGCAAGAAGGCAGAGGATCAGACAGGCAAGGGGAGAAACCAGAGGAGAGCACTGAAAGGGTGAGGTGGAAGAGGACGAGGAAGAAGAGATTGGATTTATACCCTGCCCTTCACTCCGAGTCTGAGCAGCTTACAATCTCCTTCCCTTCCGCTCCCCACAACAGATACCCTGTGAAGTAGGTGGGGCTGAGAGAGCTCTGAGAGAACTGTGACTGACCCAAGGTCACCCAGCTGGCTGCATGCGGAGGAGTGGGGAATCAAACCCGGTTCTCCAGATTAGAGTCTGCTGCTCTTAACCACTGCACCAAACTGAGTGGGATGAGAAGAGTGGAGGAAGAAATCAGGTGCAAGATGCAAGCCAGAACTAGAGGGGGAGTGTGGAAGGCTTGCTAGGGAGGCCAAGGGAAACATCCTGGTGGAAGAAGTCTCCCGCTGGTTATATTTACTGTTAAAGGCCTAGACACCCCCCAACTGTTGGGAGTCTCATGACACAGGCTGTTGAAAAGTATTATGCATCCACCATGTAACCTACCATAGAGAATAAAAGTTAAATATTAAGCCATGTTCATGTCATTCTGCATACCCAAGCACCCTTACACCATCTACACTTGCGGCCATTGCTGTGTCCATTGGCTAGGAGTTCTACAGTTTAATTACTCACTGAGGAAAATATTTCCTTTTGTTTGTCCTGAACCTATTTCCCAACAACTTAATTGGGTGTGCCTAAGTTCTAGTATTATGGGAGAGGGAGTGTTATGTCTTAAGTTAATAAAGCAATGTTTAGCTTAAGCATAAGTTCTAGTAAAACAAAGCAGCGTTTGAATTAAAGAACTGGCCAATCAGAGAAGCATATGTTTTTGGCGGGAACCACTCTCAAAGGTTCCAAGCCTCGTATTTCTGTTGGTTGTTATCTGTTTGTTGGGTGTGGTTTACCCCGGTTCAAATCGTATATAAGTCAGCCTGGTTACATGCATTTTGTCTTGTGTTGTTATGAGCTGAATAAACAATGAATCACTTGTTTAAGAACTGCCTCAATCTCAGTTCATAATACTGGCGACGAGGATGGGATGCAGTGGGTAGGCAGCCCTACAGAACCATTCAAGCTAAATCACTAGCCAGGCAAGGAATTGTCACCTGAGCCCGGAGAGTGAGTCACGATGGACGACCAAGGAACAGTCACTGATGACCAAGGAACAGTCACCTTGGTCCCAAGTGACAACAGCAAACTAGTGCTGCCGCTGCCATTGCCACAGCAGAACGATCCTACCATGGCTACTCTGAGCCAGTTCAAGCCGTTCAACGCAAGCACCGAAGACTTGGACACCTTCATCTCCTGGTTCGAGTTCTATGCCACTGCATCAAAGATCACGGAGCCGGCAGTCAAGAAGGCCACTTTCCTCAGCGTGTGGGTAAAGAACATTTTTGACATAGCCCAGACACTAGTGGCGCCTGCAGAACTATCAGCAACCTTGCTAGCTGAAATCACTAAGCAGCTGCGAGATCATTTCACATCTCAACCATCGGAGATTGCTTGCCACCATGTCTTGCACAAGTGCGACCAGGCCAAAGGTGAGTCCATCAGCAAAAATGTGGTAGTGCTCCGGAAGATGGCGAGGCAATGCAAATTTACCAACCTGAGTGACCGACTCTGAGACAGGCCAGTGTGTGGCCTACGGGACGAGAAGCTACAATGATGGCTGTTTGCCAAGAAAGAGCTCACGTTCCAGGTCGTGTACGAGGAAGCTGTTGCTGCCGAAGCTGCAGAACAATCCACCAGTGAGGTACGGCAATCCAACTCGCACCCCGAGTCCCACTGAGCCCTGCCATGAGCACCATGACAGCATGGACGACATCGACAGTGAAGATGACGGCGTTCATCAAATGGGAGCCGATCGCCGCCTAAAGTACCGCCGGCAGCCCACGCCAAAATTGAACTGTGCCAGTTGTGGGGGCGAGCACAAGCGCCGAAGTTGCAGGTTTCAAGAGGCCCAGTGCCATGAGCAATGTTCCTTCTAAGCTGGAGTCTTGTGAGCATAAATTCTACTTTGTGAGCTGCTGGCATTAAAGTTGTGAGCAAATGATTTGGCTACTGAATAAATCAGTTTGCTCTGGAGCCCTCCTTCCTGAGCTAAGACAAAAATCTGTGAGCTGGAAGCTAAAAAACTGTGAGCTAGCTCACACTAACTCAGCTTAGAGGGAACACTGGCCATGAGTGCGGGAAAACGGGTCACATTGCCTGAGTGTGCCACTCAACAGCCAACAAGAAGTCACTTCGCACTTCTCCCAACAGGGTCCGCCCTCAAACCAAGACCACGCCCCGAAGGGTGGAGTGTCACACAACGTACCACAGACTACATTGCTCATCGTGCAAGTGAGAACCAAAGGCGAGATCAAAGTAACGGCCGTGCTGAACAACGTACCCTGTGAGATGGAGGTCAATTCGGGATCGGTGCTCCCCATCATCTCTACCCAAACGCTTCACTGCATGTTCCCCTGCTGGAACAGAAGCCGCCTTGAACCCAGCAACCTTCATCTGGTCGATTTCCAGAGGCAACGGATCCAGGTTGCGGGAATCGGCACCTTCATGGTGAAGTTCAAGAGCTTTTATGGTCTGCTCAAGGCCATAGTCATTGAGGGACACTGTGCCAGTCTGCTTGGCCTGGACTGGTTTGAGGCCTTGGACATTTGTGTTGTGGGAGTGCAGCAAGTATCCCAGGACAACTTAGACGCTGACTGCAAGGACTTCCCAGCCGTGTTTGATGGGTCGCTGGGAACATACACGGGTCCTCCCGTCTCCTTTGAACTCAACCCGAACGTCATGCTGGTGCTCCTGAAGGCCCGAAGGGTGGCGTTTTCCATGAGACCCCGAATTGACGAGGAACTGGACCACCTCATTGCACAAAGGGTATTGGAGCCCGTCTCACACGCCAGGTGGGAGACGCCAATTGTAACTCCTATCAAGCCCAACGGATCTTCTTCTTTAAAAAATTTTTTTTTTGAAAGTGCCCATCCCTTCTCAGACAGCTAAGTCCAGATTACTCTGATCTATAGGAAAGTCTGAAAGGAGAATAGTTGCACACTTCTCCCTCAAAATAAGGGATGAGATTGGGCTATACTATACCATCCCACATCCCCCAAACTTGTCTATATCTGGACACATGCACGCACACAAAATGTCTCCATTGTGCACAGCACAAATGTATACAAGATAGGGATTTACAGTTCTCCTGTAGGTAACTTGAAGCGTCACCAGTTAAGGCAGAAAGAAAAAGATTTAAAAAAAATCTTCTCTTTGCACTACTTTGCAAATCATTTGATGAAAGAGCTCTAGCCTTTGAAAACGACCTTTGATTAATCCCTAACAAGTAGGGTTTGGCAGAGCTGTTCTGATTGCTCTACGTCTTCAAGCTATTGATTCCGCTGCTTAAGTGATGAAGGCTCAGTGAACTCGTTTAAATCTAAGGGCTGTGATTCACACAAAGTCTTGTGAGCTCTTTCAAACCCTCTTTTCCCCAGTGAATCCTGGACATCAGCTTAAATTATCTACATATGGCTGAGAATCTAAAACAGGATATTTGCAGTGCAGTCCTATGGGGAGAGAACCGAGTGCTGGCCAGCTACAGCAATGCTCGGCCTTAGATGTGCGGCTTGTCCTGCTTGGAAAGTGCCTTAAGATGATGGGGGGGGGGAGGGTGAAGCACTACTTGGGTCCTTCTCCAGTACCCCAGGTGGCAGGCGGGTGGTTTCTGGATCTAGCTCCTCAAGATGTCAAATGTGAAGGTAAGGCTTTCTTGAGCTTGCTCCAGTCCTTCTCCTCTTGTATGGATGCTCCCCTCTTCTCCCCCTTGGTGCTCTCTCTGCAGCCTTTGGGCTGGGAGCAGGGGTCATTTCCTGCAGGAGTGCACAGGAGCGGAGCTCCGGCAGTAAAGAGCCCAGGGAGCGGGCACATGCAACAAGCCCCACCCCCTGCTCCCAGCAGCCCTCAGTCAGAGCAAGAAGCAGCCAGGTAAGTTGCAGAGCCCTCCCCCCAGCCCCCCGGTCCAAAACAGTCCAGCGGCACCTTTAACACCTAGTTTTATTCAGGTACAAGCTCTCCCTCCTCTGTGAGGACAGATCTGCACGTTCCCCCACCCAATAGCTAGCAACCCGATACAGTCCAGTGGAGCCTGAGCGGTGGGGGAGGCCGACACACTTCTGGTGATGTCAGGGGGTGTGGCATATGAAAATAAGTTATGCTAACGAGTCGTGCTAATGAGCTCCTGCACCTCTTTTTCTACCATATGACCCTTGGATGGGAGCAATCCTGACTCCCCCCCCCCCCGGCCCTGGGCTGTAAAGGTTTAAATAGTCACTCGCAGGCCCTGCAGACCTTGCCCCTCTCCTTCCTGCCACCTTTTCCAGATGAGGCTACACCCCTGCAGTGTCCCACAGTGAGCTGGCTGTGCAGTGGAGGCTTCCTCTTCTGGCTGCATGGGCCACTGTCACACCCAGCGGTTGTGTCTCTGATGGCTGGACCACGGACGTGGAATTGGTGGTCCTGGCCACTCTTAGTGGGGACGGTTGCTTTGCGATGGGATCAGTCTGACCAGCGAATGTGTCAGTGAGACCACTGGTAGGGCCACACACAGCTGAGAAGGGCGGCATTGAGGTGGAGCTCGCCACACGATCCTGGACGCATCCTAAGCAGAGTTGTACCCTTTTAAGACTATGGGTTTAGGAAGGTGTCACTATGCTTAGGATTGCACTGTTAAATGTGCCCAATCATGCCACTTCTTTAATGTGAAGAGAAGGGGACACAAAACCGCCTGGTCCCCCCTGGCCCTAGGGATGCTAAGTTAACAACAGCAAGGACCAGGGCGTTCTCCCTAGCTGCACCGATGCTATGGAACGAGCTCCCAACTGAAATTCGAGCTCTGCGGGATCTTCAACAATTCCATAGAGCGGTGAAGACCGAGCTGTTCCGACAAGCGTTCTAATCCCCCTGGCCACACTGGCTGTGCCACATAAGCACTAGCACTTTATAACGGAATAGCAGAAAAGCCCGTTGTGAAACCGATACAACGGGATCTAGAAAGATGTGGTCTGTAACGAACACATAGGCTGGATGGTGGTAAGGTAAACAGTAGTGGGTGAGGGTGGGAGGGGGGTGGGGGAATGGCGGCGGCGGCCGGAGGCCTCTGCATCCC
>NW_015167084.1:317028-333218 GCF_001447785.1 Gekko japonicus
TCAACATTCCTCCTAAAATGTGGTGCCCAAAACTGGACATAGGACTCCAGGTGGGGCCTGACCATAGCAGAATAGAGCGGAACTACCACCTCCCGTGATCTGGACACAATGCTTCTGTTAATGCATCCTAAGATTGCGTTAGCTTTCTTCACAGTCACATCGCACTGCAGGCTCATGTTTAGCTTGTGATCAACCAGAACACCCAGATCCCTTTCACATGTGCTGCTGTCAAGCCAAGTCCCTCCCATTCTATATCTGTGCCTCTGATTTTTTGTACTTAAGTGTAGGACTTTGCACTTCTCTCTATTGAAATTCATTTTATTTGTCTCAGCCCACTGCTCCAGCCTATCTAGATAATTTTGAATCCTGACTCAGTCTTCTTCAGAATTAGCAATCCCACCTAGCTTCGTGTCATCTGCAAATGTTAAAAGGGAACCCCTGATTATTTAAACTGCAGTGAGCTCTTGTTGCCTGTGAGCAAGCACTGCCTGGCTGCTGTGATGTCATGGAATATTCATTAATGACTAGTGCTTTTTTGTAAAACAAAACAACAAAAAAAGTGTCAATACTCATATTGCACTGATTTCCCCCAATGCATTATAGCGTTATACCATTATAACTTCCCATGTGTGTTGTTGGCCAACTCATGACCCCTTCCCACATTTTTATCCCTTTTTCGCTGCATAGTTGACTCATCTCATCGGACAGGTAACATATCTCCCCTATCAATTATACTTCCTGCTAATGCAATCGTCTCTGTACCTTTCTCTCTGAATTCCTAGACCTCTATCGCTTGTGTATATGCCTGATTTTATATCATATGTATGAAAATCTCTCAGTAAAAAAATCACTGCTTTAGAAATCTAGCCTCAGTGTCTATTTCTGGGCTCTGGGTAATCGAACTCCCATATACATAGGTTATTGGTCAGATAGTTAATGCCTATGGCCATGTAATATTCCTAATTCCCCACATTTATTTAGAAATAAGGCAATTTGGCTAACACCTGGTCCTCTCAGCAGGTGGTTCCTACAAAGGCCAGGTGGTGGCAGTGGTTGAATTGAGAGAGGGAGAGAAAAGCCCCTCTGGCTCTTGTGAAAGCCAGGTGGGTGGCATGTGCCAGGCAAAGACCTTGGGCAGCCATTGGTGCCCAGACTTCTTGTAGCGCAGGAGGGAACAGGGCCTGCAAGTCAGCCTGGGGCTGTTTCATCACACACGCAAAGCAGTTGTCTATAGTAAAAAGCAACAAGACGTCTCAGGCATAGTTCAAAATTCCTAGCCGGTTACCTGATATGAAGAAAAACGTCTTCCTCATCCCACATTGGATGGTCAGTTAAGCCTGTGGTGAATGCCAGCCTCCCATCCTGCACGTGCGGCTCCCTACAACCTCCCTCTCCCGTTGGCCTCCTTCAGGAGTAAGAAGGCTGCAGCCATGGGAGGGCAACACACATCCTATGACACACGCAGAAGACACACTGGATCATGACACTTCACCCCTTCCCCCATATTACAATCCCAGTCCAACTGCCTTGTTTTGTCTTAGTAGGAATCTTTGCTGTCAAATTCAAATGGTACCATACCTTGTAATTGTTTTACAGTTTAACCGAAACTTTTTATCACGTTTGGAATCCATTTTAGGTCTCGGTGAGAAAGATGGACTATAATGAAAATAATAATGACTAGTGCTTTTTTGTAAAACAAAACAAAACAAAAAATGTGTCAATACTCATATTGCACTGATTTTCCCCAATGCATTATAGCGTTATACCGTTATAACTTCCCATGTGTGTTGTTGGCCCCTGTAAGAAGAGCTCTGTGAGCTCTTGGAGGATTGGCTGCATTAGGGGTGTGTCGCCTAATATGCAAAGGAAAAGAGCCCTGCGAAGTTAATGTTAGGTTCTGTATTCAGACACCCTTCCCCTGGTCCAATGCCCTATACAGCAGGCAGTCTAGCTGCCCTTTTAAATACCTCAACTGTGGAAAGTCCGTCTTTGTCCTGTTTCATAAGACTTCTATAATAATTATGCCATCAAAACTAGTGTGATGCTTGGCCTTAAATAAAGAGTACTAATAAATGATGGTTGTTCACCTCTAAGTGCCCCTATCTCAGATGACACAGGGGTCTCTAGTAAAAACTAACTTTGGCCCCTGCCACACAAGGGAAGAAAGGGACGGCCAAAGTGTGGCTTTTAAAAGCAACACCTAAATAGGCACGCGGCGGCGGGATCATACAGATCCCGTGAGCCGCTGTGCATTTGCTCCCCGGCACGATCAGATGCCGGGGAGACGGGGAGAAAGCCACGGGAGTCTATTGAACTGCGCATGTTGGAGCATGCGCAGTTCGGCAAGGGGCCGGGATGCGCCGGTGAAAGAACGCGCCGGCGATCCCACGGCCGGCGTTGCTGCGGCCGTTCGAAAAGAACCATCTCGGTAGGTGGTTCTTTTTGGGAGCAGATTATCACTGGAAGGGCCGGATCGGGGACGGACACGGTACGCTTCCCAGATGTTGCAGTGGAATCGCACCCGTTTGCTCCGCCCCCATTCCATCCCTCTCCCGGCCCTAATCCTCTCGTGTGACCGGGGCCCTAGTTTCAAAGAATCTTCACTCCTGCCAGTTTCAAATAAGAGAAGAAGTAGCAGGAGGAGGAGAAACTATTTGCAGCATCTGTTTCCAGATCCCCTTCTCACCCCAGAAAATGACAACAATAAGTGAAAAGGCAGTTAAAAGACATTGCTAATAGTTTAAAGACATTGCCCTTGATATCTGATGAACTGGTGCTAAAAACACAGATCTATAGGCTTCAAGAATAGACAGAGCTCTTTTTGTAGCAGGAACTCCTCTGCATACTAGGCGACACACCCTTAATGTAGCCAGTCCTCCAAGAGTTTACAGTAGCCCCTGTATGAAGAGCTCTGTCAACTTGTGGAGGATTGGCTGCATTAGGGTGGGTTGCCAGGGCTCTTTTTGTAGCAGAAACTCCTCCGCATGGCGACACACCCCTAATGTAGGCAATCCTCCAAGAGCTTACAATAGCCCCTGTAAGAAGAGCTCTGTAAGCTCTTGGGGGTTTGGCTACATTAGCGTGTCATATGGATACCCATTACATTCAGTGTATCAGCATGACTTGTGTTGCTGCTCCACCATCCTTTTATACACATTTGTGTGAACCCCTATCAGGACTGAGGATGGGCAATTGGAAAATTTTGGCCCCTGAGCGATTTTGCCTGATCCTCATAAGTTGTGGCACAAAGTTTGCCCACAGTTTGTTTTTGTCATGAGAAGAAAAGCCATTCATGTATATTATGTGCATATGGTGAGAATCTACAATCAGTCATAGCACGTAGAAAGTTGTTTCTTCATATGTCAGTTTGCTGTACATTGTGATCTCTCTTCAAGATTTAGGCACAGTCTAACAAGAGAGTGACTTCTGTGCAGAAATTCTATCCCTTGTTCTTTTTTTTAAGTTTATAATTAAATGTATTTAAAAAATTGACATTTTACATGTTATAAACACTGAAAACTCAAAAGAACAGGAACTCCAAAAATCAGATAAACAAAAATAATACAGTAAGTACTAAAAACCTAATACAATATATATTCAAAATCGTAAGACCTCAAAATCTTTGTAATCTTGCCATTTTCCAACTATCCCTTGCTCCTTGTGAAAATTTAGAGACTGTGCCAGTCCAGCATTTCACTGAAGAAACAGTTTACCAGACTCCAAACCTCTTGGTTTAACACCACCACCTGCTGGAACACAGGCGCTACAGAAAGAAACTCCCTCAACCCTTTTCTTAACAGAAGAGCAATGCTAGGCAGAGAACATGAATCATTACACACTCAGAACACAAGACTAAGAACAGCAACTGTTCTCTGTGACTCTCTGCACTGTGTGCCAGCAAAAAACACACTATTAAAATGCAATCTAATGGTGGAGGAATTGATGGCAGTTCCTTTGTCATGAACAGATCCCTATGGGCTCATGTTTGGACTTACAGGGTTACCAAGACACCACGGGGTGGAGGAGTCTATTAAAAATTATCTGTCCCCAGGGCCAGATGAATCCAAATGGCTTTTTGATGGCTCTAGTGGATTTTCCTCTTCTTTTGACACTCTTGTTGACCTCTGGAAACAGTTCTAACAGGCATATCTGGCTGCATATTTTGTCCAAAAAACATCTGGAACTCCTTTTCCATCTTTGTCACAAATTTCTTGTTTTTTTAAATAAAAGTGTGTTTAAAGTCCCTCTATTTTATTTTATTTTTGTTAAAATCTTGTAACGTGAGAAGTACAGGGTTATGGTCAGCAAAGGTTGCCAGTAATATTTCCACTTCCAATATGTCATTTATCATTGATGTTGATATCCAACTCATGTCAGGCTTAGACCATGAATTGTGCCTTGTTGAATGAAAGGTGAAGTCTTTTTTGTTCAGGTTTCTTCCCTCACAGAATAAACTATCAAAACGGCTGTCTCTCCTGACGAAGACACTTCTCCTTCTTGGCTTCTGTGAGACTAACTTTTCCCTCAGTGGCTGTTGCTAGGCAACCAAGCTTGGTTCTGTCAGTAAAAAGGTAAAGGAAGGAAGCCCTTTCCAGGCCTTTGTGGGGAACTCATTGGGGCCAGTCCTGACTAGGGTTGTCACCTTCAGGTTGGGAAATTCCTGGATATTCTGTGCTGGAGTCTAAGGAAGCCAGAGTTTGGGAAGGGGGGAGGCCTCAGCTGAATAGAATGCCATAGAGTCCACCCTCCAAAGCAGATTTTCTCCTGAGGGCTGGAGATCACTCAGAATTAAAACTGCTTTCCAGATGGCAGAGATCAGTGAGGGAAGAATGTCCAGGGTGGCAGTGTGGGGGGGGAGAGGTGCGGACCCAGCACCCAGCCAATGGCATGTGAGTACTCTTGAGTGGCAGTTGATAGGACAATGGCTGATGGAGAGCACTACACAGCCAAAGGGAGATCTGGAAATGGCCAATATGTAAGGGAATTATATATATATAGGATGCCTAGAATCATATGATTAATTGTGTCAGAAAGCCCACGTGCATCATGGCAGATGTAGTTTCAGCCTTATAATTTGTACTTAATATGAAACAGTAAACATAGTTAATGAAACAGGAGAAAAGGGTAGGAGATCATCATGGAAAATACGTCTGATAAAGAAATATTTGCCATAAATGAGTTTTCGCCAGATAAAATAGCTGATTCCTCACTGGAGAAATATTTTATTTGAATATTTTAATTGAAATGCCTCTTGACTGGAAGATGAGTAGAATCTTGTATCCTATCCCAACACTTTCTTCCTTAGTTGAACATGTTAATACCTTTCTTTCCCATCATAACTCACAGCATGTTTTTTTAAGGACAAAATGCTCCACATTTCACTTTATTTTGTTTAATTCTTCTTTGAATGGTCCTCAGTGCTTACCTTTTGCTGCCAAGATAAATGACTTTCATTTGATCTGATTAACAAAAAACATTTGGTGGATTTCTCTTGTTTCTCAAAATTGGGCTGGCCTTTCCCTTCAATCTCATCTCCTGTTTATCTTGGACAAAATCAGACATATTTTCTTTCAGATGTGATCTTTTTTTTTTTGCTCCCTTCTTACCTCTCAGTGGTATTTTAAATGCAGTGAACACAGAAGGGAGTTCTGGCTGCATAAGCATGCATGCAGTCCAGCAGCCCTGACCTCCATACACGCAGAACCAGCAGCAGATCATAGAAGGAAGCCATGCTCTGCAAAAAGGACAAGAGGCCATTGCACAGACTCCATAAAGAACTCCCTTCTCCATCACGCAGGCATTCCCCCCCACACTCACGTGTTAACATCACCAAAAGAAGCAAGCATTCCTCTCCAAAACAAGAGGATGTGCCCGATGACAACATTAGCAAGCCATCAGGTCTTCCAGCTGCCCATCGAGATAATGCAGCTGTCAAGCATCTGGTCGTTAGTCCCAAGTACTGATCCTGCAACCTGATTGGCTCTCTTCCTTTCCTCCTTTGTCTTTCCCGTTTTCCTAAGAGGTGTCACTCCTAGCCAATCCATTACCTGCTATTGCCCAACCATTAATCCCTTTTCTGCCCCATTCTTAGTTTAAGTTTTTGACTAATATTTCCTAGGGACCACATGACAATAGGCAACTGCCTCAGGTCACATTTTAGGAATAAATAGAGAGCCAGCCATTGCTCTCTCTCTCTTGCTTTTTTTTTTTAATAAGTACCCAAGGGTACACTTTTATTATTTCCCCCCCATTATATACTATAGACATACAAACACACATACAAACAACCCCTAACTACCCCCCACAACATATAACATATAACAAGAGACTTTATCATTTCTTCTGCTTGTTAGATTTCTAAATTCATTATCTATTTTGCTAAGCTTATCTTTTCTGCGTTCTCAAATTACTACATTTATTTATCAGTTGCATTTACATTATACCAATCGTAGAATCTCTTCCAAGTTTTTTGAAAAGTCCGTTCTGTACCGGCTCTCATCTCAAGTGTCAGTTTGTCATTTTCCGCAGTTTCAAATATTTTATTCATGTATTCTTGCTTCGTTGGTATTTCCATTTCTCTCTCTCTTGCTTTGCCTCTCCTAACCCCAACCTATCTTGCTGGTTCCATTCTCAGCGCTTTTTGGAACTTTCCATGTGTGTTGCTGGCCACCTCACAACCCCTTCCCATACATTTATCCCTTTTTTGCTGCAGTCAACTAGCCTCGCTGGACAGGTAAAGTATCGCCCCACCAACGATACTTCCTGCTAATGCAAACGTCTCTGTACTTTTCCGTCTGGATTCCTAGATCTGTGTTGTTTGTGTGTATGCTTGATTTTATACTTGTATCTGTGAGAGAATACTTTAGTAAAGAAATCACTGCCTTAGTAAATCCATGTGGGCCAGCGGGGCCTGTCGGGGGGGGGGAGGGCCATGGCTGGCCTACCTGTGCCAGCTGGGCCTGCCTGGGGAGGTGAGAGGCTGCAGCCGGTCTACCTGGGCCAGAGGGACCTGTCTGGGGGCATGGGAGGGGTGCGGCTGGCCTTTCTGGGCCCCCGCATGCCTTCCCCTTGCCTAGTGTGAAGCTCTGTCTGATGGAGCCCACTCGAGGTCTCCATCCCCAGGGGCTGTTGAAGGGAGTGGGCCATCACAGAGCGTGTGCAAAGTCCGGCGGAGCAGCCCTCAATACCTCAGTTCTCCCCTCTGCCAAGACCTCCTGTCCCCGCCCGCCACCCCTTCCCCTGGCGAAGACGTGCAGGAACAGTGGCCACGCCCTCAGCTGGTCCCGTGCTCACCTGCCGCTGCACCCCCCTCCGAGCCTGCTGCCATTTGGCAGGGACTGTGAGGCCAGCATTTTTCTAGAGCTCGTGGTATTGAGTCTACAATGCCCTTTCCACTAGTTACATATATTGATGTTGTGCCTCAAGGTGAGAAAGATTTTATTTATTTATTTATTTATTTATCAATCCTATTTGTGCCCCACCCTATTCCTATTTATTTATCAATTCTATTTGTACCCCACATGGTTAGCAAAAGTTGTAGCAAAGGCAGGTTTGGTAACAGCTAAAAGGGGGGGGGGAGTGACAACCTTTTTTTTTTTTTAAGCCTTTGGGATATAATTTTTTAATAATGGCACAGATTTATGCCCTTCATACAGAGCCATTTGTTTCTTTGCTATTGTCCTCTGCTTGCCTGAGTTATTCCGTGTATGTATATAAGTGTGCGTTAAGTGCTGTCATGTTGCTTCTAACTTATGGTGACCCTACGAATTAATGACCTTCAGAATGTCCTATCATTAACAGCTGTTCAGGTCTTTCAAACAGAGGTCTGTCAGGCTTCCTTGATAGAGTCAATCCATCTATGTTGGTTCTTTCTCTTTCCTTCCTGCATTCAACTTTTCCTAGTATTATTGTCTTTTCCAGTGACTCTTGCCATCTCATAATGAGACCTAAGTACAATAGTCATTTTAGCTTCCAGGGAGAGTTCAGGCTTAATTTGATCTAAAACACACTTATTTATCTTTTTTTAATGGTTCCTCCAACGCTACAGTTCAAATGAATCAACGTTCTTCCTGTCAGCTTTCTTCATTGTCCAACTTTCACACCCATACGTAGTAATGGGAATACGGATGGGAATGGACCTTTAAAAAAGGCAGTTTGGGGTCCATGGTGGCCCATGGACTGAACCCTGAACTGAACCATACTGGTCCCACAAGTTCGGTTCCCCCTTTCTCCCGGCCACAGCTCACTGTGACCAGTAGAAAGGGGGCAGGGATCACCATGGAAGGGGCTTCATTTAACCCTCTGGTTTTGCTCCCCCCCCTTAAAGTGGTGGGGAGCAAACTTGAAGGGTTAAATGGCTGGCAGCCATTTAAACCTAATAGCTCAGCTATGGACCCCACCACTCATCATTTCACCCCCCACCTTCCTTTTTTGTTGTTCTCTTCTATTTCTTTACACTGGTCATTATAAAGTTCTCTTTGTCTCTACATGCAAATCACTGGAACACTGCATTCAGACTTCTGGTTCTCTTTCTGTCATTTATTTTCACTTCTTATCTATCTTTGGCAATTTTAAGAGTTTCATCAGTCATCCATTGAGGCTTTTCATTTCTTAAGAACATAAGAACATAAGAGAAGCCAGTGTCGGATCAGGCCAATGGCCCATCCAGTCCAACACTCTGTCACACAGTGGCCAGAAATACTAGGTGCCATCAGGAGGTCCACCAGTGGGGCCAGGACATTAGAAGTCCTCCCACTGTTGCCCCCCAAGCACCAAGAATACAGAGCATCCCTTGCCCCAGACTGAGAGTTCCTATCTATAACTTGTGGCTAATAGCCACTGATGGATCTCTGCTCCATATGTTTACTTAATTCCCTCTTGAAGCCGTCCATGCTTGTAGCCGCCAAGTGTAGCTGACCAGGAGAACACTACAATTACTATGGTAGGACCTGTTAATTTCAAATCTTGAGTTCTTGTGTGGCCCACTTAGCTTTTATCATGGACCTTTGTGGCCTGTGTAATTATTTGAGCTGTCATAAGCAGTTCCCACCTTGAAATTGCTGCTGTTGGAAGAATGGGTAAGCTGCAGGCATCCATAGCGTTCAAGCCTCATACTAGGAGAAAATGTGGCTCTTTTGGTTGATGGGAAGTGTGAAAGTAGCTCTTCATGACCGACCATTAAAAAATTAAAAAGTCCTACCATTCCATTAACCCCTTGTTTCCATTTTGTTTTTGGTTCATTGAAAGCTGCATAGGCCATCATTTATGTGATGATGCAGGACATGTTTATTCTGATTTTTAAAACACACATTAAATCCCATGCAACAAGGCTACCCCTTCCCCAATTCATTATGCAGGATATTAAACCACTGGATCAAGGATACCATAAAGCATCAAGTCTATGGAGGAAATGTCATTTTGGTAGCCTTGCCAGGCAAGGCAAGGCCTGGCAACTGGTGACAGATGGAGGAAGGTGGGTACTTCTGCAGAGTGGAGCATGATCACCACTGCTGTGTGATAACATCATTTCCAGTGTTACCCAGAAGCCCTCGCATCACAATGGGATGACACTCTAGCACTAACCCAAAAACTCTATGGAAAATTCTATGGAAACCATAGAGTTTGGGGGTGAGTGCTAGCATGTTACCCTGGTGCGATGCTGGAACCTCTGGAGCGCCATATGTAGTTTTCGATTAGTATAGCTATTGACTTGATTATAAATCAGATTCCAATGTTTGCCTTTCAAAACTAGAATCATTCAGGCCCACTTGAAATGCATTCTACCACTCTTCTTCCTAGAGTCTAGAAGTGTCAGGAGTTTCTTCAGTTTGATTATTAAAACTGTATTTCTGTGTCTCAGAGGAACATCCCATTACAGTTCCAGAGACGTATCACTGAATTCTCTTGTCTTTTGTTCCTTTACTTTACCTTAATTTCACTTGACAACATCTCAATGTGCTCCAAAAGTACTGTAGCAAAACAGCTCCCCTCTCTCCTTAATATTGATATACCCTTTGCCCTTTGTTAAGTGTTATTCTATCCACCACCCAGTCATTGCTTAGCCAAACTATACATAACTCTTTTAATCATCCTCAGCTCAGTATCTCTGCTATCACTGCTGTTTTCTCTCTGAATTCCTTCTAGTTTTTTCTTGGGATAGGAAATCACAGTATTGCATACTAAGTCTGAGGATGGGCAGCTGGGGGAGGAGGAGGATGGGGGCCAACCAAGGTGCCCAGGTGGGGATGCCATGCCAGGAAGGTGGGGTGGGGGGGAGCCAATTGCCAAAAGGCTCTTCAGTGTTCTTCGGGAGAGAGGGACGAAGAAGCTAACACCTTCGGACAGTCCCCTCTGCTGGACTCTTCCCCCCCCCCCTTGTGTGTGTGTGGGGGGGGTTGAGGCAGGCGCCGCTCGAGCTGCCCTGCAGCATCCTGGACTCGCATCAGGGCAAGAGGCATCTGCAAACCCCTCCTCAGAGATCCCTTTTCCCCTTTCTGCCCTCCCCCCCCCCGGTTGGGGTGTTGTTGTTGGTGGTGGAGGGGGTTCCTGAGGGAAAAGGGGGCATGAAATGACAGCTGGGGGGATGGAGGAGAGGTGCACATTCTTGGTGTGCATGTGTGGGGAGAGCCGGCCAGCGGCACCCCACCCACTCCGGGCAAGCCCCACAGGCGCCGAGCCCAGACACAACACCATACACACTGCTGGGTCATCTCACAACTCTACTCCCTCATCGGTCACCGTCAGCGCGGGCCCCTCTCTCCCCTTACCTGGTGGCTGAAGGGGGCTTCCCAGGAGGTGGCCAGGTTGCAGAAGGGAGCCGAGGCGGTGGCGGAGAAGGTGGCATCTTCAGAGAGCCGGCCATGCCTGCCTGCCTCTCTCTCGCTCTGTGGCTCCCCAGTGGAGCTTGGCGTGAGGGGAGGAGAGCGCTCGGCTTGCCCCAAGGAGGAGGGAGGGCAGGCTGCCGGGCAAAACTCTTTGCCACTTGGCTGGCTGGCGAGGGGGCCGGGCTTGAGGAGCTGTGCTGGCAGTGGGCTGGCTGGCTGGCGGGCGAGGAAAAAGGGGGCTTCCGGGAGGGTATTTGGGGTGCGGGCGGGCTGCAAAGCTTCGGCCTTCAGGTGGTGCCTACTGGGTGGTGGTGGGCAGCTGGGGCTTGTAGAGCCAGCGGTCTGAGTGAGCGAAGCTGAGCGGCGGTAGGGGCTGTCCCCTTACCTCTTGAGGCGAAAGCTGCCGGCGCTGCCCAGCTCGTGGCTCCCCACTAGGGAGGCGGTCTCTGAGGCGTCCTTGCTGGCCATGCTGGGGGGCTCCATGGTGTCGGAGGGGCAGCTGCAAGAACTTTGGGGTGAGGGCGGCTGGTGGCGGCGGTCACCTCGCCACGGAAATGCAATGGCGGGGGGATTTTGGCAGGGGGGGCGGGTGCAGTTTGGCGCCCCCAAGAGCTGGCGTGCTCTAGGCGAACGCCTAGTTCGCCTAGTGAGTGAGCCGGCCCTGGGTGCGGGATGCTTGTCAGATTTTCCATGTGATCGCGCCCGTAAAATCTGCCTGGCATTCATGCGTATCATGCGGCTACTTCTGCATGTGATCGGGACATCAATTGATCAGTTTTCTGTAGCTGTTTGCATGGGGAAACTGGACACAAATTACCACTGTAGCTCTTTCCTTCACTGTGTCCTGTGATTTTGGTCCAGCTTTGCTCTGGAAATGTGGGGGTGCAGCCAAGTCAGCAGGCAAGGATGGTTTGCCTTTTGCTACCAAACAATAGTACTTTGAAGGGCTTATTACTGTGTATTTGAAAAATACACTCAGCATTGGATTTAACATCATAGTGTCTTTAAAAAAAATTATAAGGGCCTCTTAGTGGTTTATTTTATGTTACTTTTAATCTGACCCCTTTTATCTTTTTCTTTCTTTTTCCTGTATCTTTGATGAAGAAAAACTTTGACGAAATAGCATTAAAGGGTAATCTGATTGGTGTAACTCTGATTTTCAGATAGTGACTCGTATTATGAATATGTCAAAGAGCTTTTTGCTTTTCCTTGTTTTGATAAATCACGGGTGCCAGCACTAAAAGATTCATGTCTTGGCATATAAGTAAAGGAAAAACTGCTCGGAACTGAACTGATTTTATGTGTACTTTTATCTAGAAATTAATACGAACTACAGCTTTCACCACATGAGTTAGCAGCAGCAAATCTTTTTTTTTTTGGTCAAGAAACTTTTATTTTCTTAATACATTTCACAAATTCAGTACGTTTTTCTTATAATCAGTTTCCCTTCCCCCTCCCTCCTCTCCAGTGGCTTCCCGCAATGCATTTCCCCTGTGTTCCAAAAGTCTTATACATTCTAAGATAACAATCTTATTCTTAATATTGATCTAGACAAAGTAAGTTTCGTTTTACATCCCAGTTTTTTTCTAAATAAGTCTTGAAGTCAACCCATTCCTCAAAAAATTCTTGGTCTTCCTTGTTGTTTAGTTTTTTTGTTATTTTATCCATTTCTGCCATAAACAGAACCTTCTGTATCCAATCCTCCAAACGTAACAATTCAAACAGACGTTTGGATGAATATTTTATCAGCTTCTGGAAACTTCCAAGTATATGTACACAAAACTATGTGCTGATTAGCCCTGGAAGGGCAAAAGGGTAAATTTTAATTTTCAGCTTCTTCTTGTTTGGGTCTCTCACCACATAAAGGTAAAGGTAAAGGTCCCCTTGCTCGAAAGCCAGTCGAATCTAGGGTTGCGGTGCTTATCTCCGTTTCAAAGCCGAAGAGCCAGCGCTGTCCGAAGACGTTTCCGTGGTCATGTGGCCGGCATGACTAAACACCAAGGCGCAGGGAACGCTGTTACCTTCCCACCGAAGTGGTCCCTATTTATCTACTTGCAATTTCTTGCTTTCGAACTGCTAGGTTGGCAGGAGCTGGAACTAGAGACGGGAGCTCACTCCGTCATGCGGCACCCGGGTCTCCAACTGCTGAACTACTGACCTTCCACAGCCTGCAGTTCAGCGTCTTAACCACTTGAGCCACCGCAGTACTCACCACATACCAGCAAAGAAATTAGCAGTATACTCAGATCAAACTCTGTAAACTTCTGCTCCATGGGCATACAATGACTGGAGCTGTTTCCCTAAATACTAACTTTAAAAAATGGAAATAAAGTAATGTGATAGGTTACATATAACATAAGGATTATATGAAACCTGACCAGATGCTGAGGACCTTAAATCAGCTGCTCTGGTGTCTGATTAGTCCGGTCTGTCAGTGCCATCCTAAGCAGACTCATACCCTTCCAAGACCATTGACTTTAGTGGACTTAGAAGGTAGGGTTGCCAAGTCCAATTTTCTTACCGGCGGGGGAGCCAGGCCGGGGTCCGGGAGCCAGTCCTTGATGCACGCGCGCGCCGCCAGCATGTCACTGGAAGTGACGCACGACGTCAATCACGTTGAAGGCGTGGCCCCGATCGTCGGAGGGAAAACCATAGAGTTTTCCCTCCGATGATCAGGGCCACGCCCCCAACATGACTGACATGGTTGCGTCACCTCTGGTGCACTTTGGGGGGCGGAGTTCCCCCGGGGCCCGATTCCGCGGCGGCGGAAATCAGGCCTCCGAAGCTGGCGTTTACCCGCCCACCCGCCCCCACTTGGCAGCCCTATTAGAAGGGTATATCTCTGCTCAGAATGGCACTGTATGTGAATGCACGCTTTAGGATGTCACCAGAAGGCTTCTCATCACTTTGAAAAGCCACTTACAGCAGCATGATTGCTCAAGGGCATCCACCCACAAATGTTGTTGATAGATCAGCACTAAGCTTCCTGATTTTCAGCAAGAGCCTTTCCAAGTTTTTGCTAGCAGTATTTCAGAAGCCTTGGATTACACAGGATCAGTCTGTCTGAGGGAACTGCAGATGCCTTTCCTTGGTCTTTTTTAGCATTGCAGCTACCTTCGATGAAATGGAATTGCAGGTTTCAGACCATGACTGCATACGACGAGGTAAGATTTCTCTCACCACATGTCCATAAAAATGAAATTAGGTCTACTGTTTTCTAGTAGTAAGTTTCCTTCCCAACTGTCTTTTCACTATAGCACAGGCCACAGAGAAAGAGCTTCCCCCCCCCCACAAAATAGGTCGAATCTGCATTTTTAAATTACTTTCATGCTGCTGTGACGCCGTCTTTCTCTATGCTTGTTTGAATGTTGTTTGGAGAAGATTCTTCTTTTTTTTTTTGGTAAACAAATTTTATTTTCTCAGGAATACAACATATAAAACATTTCATTCTATCAATTGTCTACCCCATTCCCAGTTCCTCCCCTCCCTCCAATGGCTTCCCACAATGCTTCCACCCCTGCTCCAAATTACTTCATATCATCAACAATATCAGTTTCTCATCATTACAATCTAAAGATAACATCGTTTGACTTAATATTGATCTAAACATATTAAGTTTTGTTTCACATCCCAGTTCTTTTCCAGATAAATTTTAAAATCATTCCATTCTCCAAAAAACTCATCGTCTTCTTTGTTATTCAGTTTTTTTGTAATCTTATCCATTTGTGCCATGAACAGAACTTTTTGTATCCATTCTTCAACCTCTGGTACCTTTTCCGTCTTCCAAAACTGAGCATAAATCATTCTCGCTGTCACTATCAGGTACCAGAGTAAAGTTTTTTTAGTCGTATTGACTTCTTCCATTTTGAGTCCCAAAAGCAGAATTTCCGGTGCTTTTTTAAAAGAACATTTCAGTATTTTTTGCATTTCATTGTGGACTTTTGTCCAAAAGTCTACAGCTTTCTCACAAGTCCACCACATATGATAAAATGAGCCCTCATGCCTCTTACATTTCCAACATTTGTTTGACATATTTTGATTCATATTTGCAATCTTCTTAGGTGTCATGTACCACCTATACATCATCTTATAACAATTTTCTTTAACATTAGTACATGTCGAGATCTTAATAGAATTTTTCCACAAATATTCCCAGGTTTCCATAGCCACTTCCTTATTCATATTAATAGCCCATTTTAACATTTGTTCTTTAACAGTTTCATCTTCAGTATACCATTTTAACAACACCTTATACATTTTAGAAATATTTTTTCCTCCTCCACTCTCCCATACCTTTTCAATTTCATTTTTTTCCTCTCTAAAACCATAGTTTTTTTTGTCAGATCTAAAAAGATCATAAATCTGCATATATTTCAACCACTCATATTCATATTCAATTTCATTCTGCTTTTTCATTACCCACTCTGTTCCCTCTTTTTTAATTAAATCTCTATATGGCAACCAGTCTCTACCTCGCTGTCTTGAGTAAGATATCAACACTTCTACTGGTACAATCCACAATGGTCTTAAGTCACTCTGGTACTTCTTATATCTTGTCCATACCATATACAAAGCTTTTCTCACCAAGTGAAGTTTAAAAAAACTGTCCATTTTTATCTTGTCATACCATAAATATGCATGCCAGCCAAATCTACAATCATGCCCTTGGAGAAGATTCTTTTAAAGCAGTGCAGAGGTGCAATGACAGTGGAGCCGCCCCGAAAGGACGATAAACATATGTGGACCTGCAAAAGTATGCTAGCACCGTTGAGGTGTGAAAACCACACTAAATGTAGACAGCTTTTTTGAAGATGGAGTCAAAAGGCTGGGACACCGGTGGGAAAGACAAATGCACATTCAGCCTATAGTTAGGATTTGATAACCACCCTTCTTGGTATTGTTGCCAGCTATTTTTAGTGGAAGAGAATTCTGAGGATTGAGGTCCACAGCTACAGACTGCAGGTATCCAATGCTTTTAATAAAAGAGTAAATCCCTGTGACAGGGAAAGCTGATTCTGCACTATCGTGTGCATCGTAGCATCTCTCCCTAGAGAATTACGATCACAGAAAACATCTCAGAGAGGAGACCTCTTTTCTTCTAGCATCCCTTTGTGATCATGATCCAGAAACTTCCTTCATTTAATTTTATAAATAGCTGAGATTGCCCAGTGGATCCATACCAGTTAGGTGAATGAGATTTTCTGAAGACTTTATTGGGCTTTGGGTCATGTATGTACTTTTTTTTTTTTACATTGCTTTTGGTTATAAAATACTTTCTCAGAGTTCCTTGATTCCTATTTGAAATATTGACACCAAGCTTTTAGAACGTTATTACGCACAAATTATGTGCTATTTCCTTGTGCAGCA
>NW_015167084.1:333502-338417 GCF_001447785.1 Gekko japonicus
GTGGCCTTATGACACACTTCCAGTGATGTCAGGGGGTGTGGCCTTATGACACACTTCCGGTGATGTCAGGGGGTGTGGCATATGCTAATGAGTTATGCTAATGAGTTCCCCTAGCTCTTTTTCTACGAAACGACCCCTGAGTGATACTAAGACCCCATTGATGCCAAAGTCTTGCCTTGGGAATGATGCCAAAGTCTTGCCTTGGGAATGTTTGTGTCCCGCCCCTCCGCTTTCTAGTGCATCATTGCTGATCCATAGTCATGCTTGCTATTTTGTTAATCTTAAATTGCTTTGAAGCTTTCCCTCCCCCCCCATCAGGCTGATTTTCTTAACTTAAGAGCAAACCAAAAGCATCATGTGAAAATTAGCATACAGCTAAATTATCCATTTATCTGCCAGTGATCAAAGACCTTTTATTCTTTATTCTTTGTATAATGCAGCTGACTTCCTGCTGGGGCCGTTTCAGTTTGGGAAAAGACCATGGAGGAGAAGGCAGGAGTCTTTCCTCCCCTTGTACCACAGTTCCAAGCTGAACTGCACTCCTGGGGACTTTAAAAATACTTTCCCCGGCTGCAGCAGCTGTGCGATTGCAGCAAAAAGCGAGTTGGGTCAGAGACCACCAGCACAGCTGGCCACAGTCTGGGTTCTACTACAGTGCAGTCCTAAACAGAATCACACCATTCTAAGCCTATTGATTTCAATGGGGATTTCCACACATCCATGGGGTTTTCTTGGCAAATATACTGGAGTGGGTTGCCATTTCCTTCTCCAGTGGATCACACTTGGTCTGAGTTCTCTGCTGTGGCCTGTCCGTCCTGGGTGGCTCTCCACGGCATAGCCCACAGCCTCATCGAACCACGCAAGCCCCCTCGCCACGACAAGACAGTGATCCATGAGGGGGTCAATGGGGATAGAAGGGTGTAACTCTGTTTAGAACTGTGTTGTTGGGGTTTTTTAAAATCTTGATTTGACAAACCTGCTTAGTCAACAAATGACCCTTCTTTCTAAGTGAAAGGGGACCTCTCTGGGCTCCTTTTGTGCTTCTAAGGGTTAAATTGAAGCCTTGTGCAGAGTTTGTAGGTTTTTAACCCAACTGCCACCACTTACCTGTTTTATGAGTGGCCTTTTATGTTTTATGAGCTGCGGTGGCTCAAGTGGTTAAGACGCTGAACTGCAGGCTGTGGAAGGTCAGTAGTTCAGCAGTTTGAGACCCGGGTTGCCGCATGATGGAGTGAGCCCCCATCTCTAGTTCCAGCTCCTGCCAACTTAGCAGTTCGAAAGCAAGACATTGCAAGTAGATAAATAGGTACCACTTCGGTGGGAAGGGAACAGCGTTCCGTGCGCCTTGGTGTTTAGTCATGCTGGCCACATGACCACGGAAACGTCTCCGGACAGCGCTGGCTCTTCGGCTTTGAAACGGAGATGAGCACTGCAACCCTAGAGTCGGACTCGACTGGCTTTCGACCTTTACCTTTACTTTTCTGTTTCCAGGCTGTCCCTAGTTGGGTTGCCAGGTCCCTCCTGGCCACTGGTGGGGGATGGGTGGGTAGGGTTGCCGGATCCAGGCTGGGAAACTCCTGGAGATTTGGGGGTGGAGCCTGGGGAGGACGGGGACCTCTGTGAGGTACAAGGCCATAGACTCCATCCTCCAAAGCATCCATTTTCTCCAGGGGAACTGATCTCTGTAGTCTGGAGATGCACTGTAATTCTGGGGGGGGGGGGTGCACAAGGTCCCACCTGGAGGGTGGCACCCCTAGCAAATGCCGTGCAACTGACAGCGTTCCTGATTAGGCACAGTCTGCTATGCCAGAGGAATGTCACAGCTCAAGCACCTGAGAGAGATCGGGCCGGGAGAAATGCATCTGACACCACATCGCTGCAGCCAGATTTTGCGGGCACTCTCCCTCCTTTACGCTGCGAGCACAGAGCAGGCTGGAACAGCCTTCCCAGACCCGAGTTTCTTTTGAAATAATACAGTGAGAAGTGCTGGGGTGTGTGTGGAAACGTTGAATGTTTTTACCTTTCTTCTCCTCCCTCTTTTTCTTTTCCCCCATGGGTGGGACAGTATGGAGTGCTCCGTGGACAGCATGGAAAAAGAATAAATTTTGAGCAGAACTTCCTGCAGGGCTCACAAAGGGAGGGCTCTGTGCCCTAACATTCTTTGCTAGATCCTCTTTAGCACCGCACACAGTGAAATGCCTCACAGTCGTCAGAGGCACCCAGGCCGCATCCCAGAGGTGGCTTGGGACACCCGGCTGAAAGAAATGAATGAGACCTGGAAAGGAGGATTTGCCTGCCTTGGGGTGGCTGTGTTCTTTATGATGACCATTGGGACTATATACTGGCAAGTGGTGGATCAGCCAAAGAAGAACTGGATCCTGAGAGGAAGCGCCAGTGGTCTCATATGGGAGCGAAAAGCACACGCCCTCATCTTGCAGGCTCTGAAAGGTGAGGAAAAATGGTTGGAGATTAATGTGTGCAGCTTCCAGGATGTAGAGGCACCTTTCGTGACGAATATGTGTGGGCTGAACAGAACAGAATTCTGCTACACCTGGGATGCTACGGCAAGCCTGAAGATTTCCTTGGAGTCCAGCATTTCTTCCAGCACAGAGTGCTACAGAGTAAACTGGACCCCGCAGCATTGCCAAGTCAAACTAAAGGTAAATAAGTACAGCCTTTGTTTATTTCACAAAACAATTTGAAAGTTCTAAAGGAGAGAACCTCAACTTTGGTAAAACGATGTGCTGATGCTGATATAAGCGATAAATGTCTTGCAGATAGACTCTGGGTAATAGGGATAGCAGTGCTAATTATAACAAACATATAAAATATAGCTCTTGCAGTAGTTCAAGAAGACTGAGGTTTTTGTGTTCCCATTTTGTGAAAATCCTGTTAAAAATAAGACCGTGGAATTTTCCTCCATAACTTCTCTGAGCATCTCCAGGGTGTAATGGTAACTACAAGATTATGTTCTCATACAGTAATAAATAAAACCAATAAGAGATCCACAATTAAATGCTAGATCAACTGTAGCTGCATTGTAGCAGTGTTGTATGGGTTAATCATAAGGTAGAAGATCCACATCTTTTAAAGAAAACTAAATGCTAGATCAACTGTAGCTGCATTGTAGCAGTGTTGTATGGGTTAATCATAAGGTAGAAGATCCATATCTTTTAAAGAAAACTAGATAAATACATAAAATCACAATGGTGTCTGAAAATAACAGGCTAAGAAAGGGTTGGTTTTTTTGCCATGCCAGTTTTGTTCTCCCAAACAGCAGAAGTTCTGTAACAAGCCTTTCTCCTGTTCCTTAAAAATGCTTTGAAGCAACTATGGAAATAACAAAACTTTCTGCATTGGCACGATTTCTAGGGTGTAAAACCTGCAATCTTAGATACATATTTGGAAGATTTCGATTGAAATCAAGGGGATTGTCTGAGTAAATACTTTATGATTCAGTACTAAAAATATTTGACAGGAAGAATTGTACAATGAGGCATAGAAATTTGTCTATTATCTGGATTTTTAGCATTGCCTGCCTCAGTGCTTGGAGCAGTTTGCATATTAAAAACCAGTCATACTGACAGGTAACAAATCGGAATCACATTTAAGGCTGTGACCCCAAGCAAACTTACTTGGAAGTAAGAGTGTTTTCATTATGCCATAGAATGCCCTTGAGTCTAGAATTCATAAATTGGGGAAATGGTTAATGAAGAATAGAAAATAGAAAAAGAAGAAAATGAAAATGGAATGTACATTCCAGTGACTATAGGTGTCATCTGAATTTTAAACATGGGAAATGCAAACTAATTCAAGCATCTTTCCTTAAAGTAGCCTTTGAATCAATGGGAGGTCTGTCCATCTGTCTTGCCTGTCTATTGTGCCTCTATATATAGAGTACTTGAAATAAATGCAAAATCTGCATAGATGTTTTCTATGCATGATCAGTTCCCATTTGACAATCCTGTAAAAACAGATACAGAAAAAAGAAACCACACAGTAGACAATGACACTATAAACAACTCAAATTAAAACTATACTTTTAAGCCTAAGGATGACATTGGGTCAAATTCTTCCACTATAACAAAGGCTAGAGTTTGCTGAGGCTTTTAGAAGTTTAAGGAATCATTACACCATGTCCAAATACAAGTCTCATAGTGAGGCCATTTCAAAAATCCCATTTAACTTTTCAAATGCAAGTCCCAGAGATCTGAAAGGAGCTTGCTGTACTTAGTGTTATTATGGGAATACATATTTAAGGCCAACACAGACTAATAACTGAAAATAAAAGAGCACTCAAGTATATGGGGATGTTTTATTAAAATAAGCAAAAGAAGATTTGGCTTTTTGATGCCGATACCTACAGCTCTTTTCTTTTACTACATTGGCGGGCTCAGAATGAACAGCAACACCCGTATCCATTATCAAAGACAGTTAAATCAGGAAAGGGAGAATAACACTGGAGACAAATAATGTGTATTAGCTGCAATAAGATGGTCGCCACGGCGGTAGTCTGGCCATGTGGTCTGACAAACCTTCAGACCTTCGATCCCGCACACCAATGGGTTTGCCGGAATCCGAAAGTAGACCTATTAAGATGTAGACTTGTAAATACATGGTCTATGTTTTGCTGTGATGCCAATAAAGGTAGCTGATGATGACTTGTAAATAGAGCCAATCACGGGTGATGGGTGTGTGGTGTGGGGCACGCATATAAGCTGGGCACTGCCCGGCCAAGGTATCCTTCGTTCTTGATGTAATCCAATAAACAAGAGCTGATTCACTATGCTGCGTCTCTGGCCACAGTACTTTTCAGAATCCACCAGAGGATTTCAACACGCTCTCGAGGGGAAAGATTTTCACTGATTCGCCCTTCCGGCAGCAGATCCCAACTCCCCCTCATGTGGTTCCTGGG
>NW_015167084.1:338472-355230 GCF_001447785.1 Gekko japonicus
CATTTTGCAGGCAGAAATCTGTGGAAATCTCCTGGTGGATTCAAGACATAATTTTAAAGGTATCACTGACACTTAACTCGGAGGAACAGTTCAACAAGTGATTTCAGATTTATTCAGTGAGAACAGCACAAAGGCTCAGACTTGTAAGGACTAGACCAGCTAGACGATTCAATAGGCAAAAAAGGCAACTTATGTACAATTCTGGCTGAGATAGTCACGCCCACAATACTTACAATATTCAATCCGATTATATACATTGCAACCAATCATAGTCAATACATAATGACCAATCAAAACCATTCCCTCCAGAAGGCATGCCATTGGTCAGTAGTTACATGTCTTTACAATCCGCATAATGAGCTATGGTAGATTAAGCTTTTCCACTATGTCTCTTAAGACATAACAGAGTACACCCTTGTTGGCCAGGCTTTTCAAAAACCTGCAAAACATGTTTACCTGAAGCAGGAATAGGATGCGTGTCCGTAACATAGACCATTGTGTGTCTCTCTCATACTGGCTCCAAAACTCTCAGTAAACTATTGTCTATCTCAAGCATCGGTCAAAAAGTGGGAAGGAAAGAAATTAAGCTGCGTAAAAAGAATTTGGTTTCAAAAATTGGTATTTTTTTAAAATTTAATTTAAATTTGTTTAAAAATGAGCCAGTTTGCACTGGCAAGGCGGGATATAAATTGAAAGTAAATAAATAGATAAATAAAATAAAATTCTGGGCCATACATATGCATCTGTTTAGGCAAGCATATCTCACTATTTAAAATTTGCCTTTAAAGGATGCTAAATGGTTGCCACGCAAATACACAAATAGGTAAGGGGTTGCAGTATAAGTAAGCCAGAATAAACAGAACTACTGCAATTATGCAAACAATGATTGTAATAATAATCTCCTAGTGAATACAAAAATACAAAGCCACAATAACATTTTTGTTTGTTTATAACAGATGATGAACAGATGGACGAAATTCTCCCGAGTTGGTGTTCCGTTTCGTAAAGACTTCTTCACACATCAAAACTCATAAAGAAGTGTCCTCATAAAGTCACAGACTTTCCAAATGGATTCTCCGTTTTTCCAAGACATTTGTAGTGTTCACTCATGATGTATATCATACCAAAGTCTGTGACTTTGTGAGGACACTTCTTTATGAGTTTTGATGTGTGAAGAAGTCTTTACGAAACGGAACACCAACTCGGGAGAATTTCGTCCATCTGTTCATCATCTGTTATAAACAAACAAAAATGTTATTGTGATTTTGTACTTTTGTATTCACTAGGAAATTATTATTACAATCATTGTTTGCATAATTGCAGTAGTTCTATTTATTCTGGCAAACGGTTGCCACGGAGCGTTTACTTTAGCACTGAATTGGAACTTTGAGGTGAGTTTGCATTTGATTCGTGCTGACGTGTAGACAGCATCTTCCGTTAACCCCTTCTATGCCGCAATGCAGATGGGCAGGGAACGTCTGTGCTCTGTTCAGTGCACATATGTATTAAAACGGAGAATCGTAGAACACTATACACCACCCCAAGCTCATCAGTGGAAGGGTGGGATAAACATGTACTAAATAAACATGTCTGTCCCCCTCAAGCCCTGCAGGGACATAACCATCAGGGCATCTATGTAACATTTTGCATTGGCTCTCTGGTAGGATGTGAAAGACTCAGCTTTTGCATTGCTTTGATGGTTTTCCACTGTTTATGGGTAGCAACACACACTCAGAGAGTTCCAGTGTTTCCATCTTACTTTTGTATTCAAAATCAATCACTGACTGTGTCCAGTAGTATAGAGAATTTTTCAATAACTCATTTTAGCTTTTAAAAAAAAGGAAACCTGAAATTAGCCCTTTCAGACTAAATCCTTCTCTCTATCCTCACTTTTACTTGTGTTCAATTGTCTGACAAGCATCACAAGGATGGAACTAGGAGCTGACTAGCTTTACTGGGCAAAGGAGATGAATAACTGCTAATGCTTATATCTTTAAAAACAAATCCCCTTTGACGTGTTTCTGGGCTTCCACATAAGTGGCCTCAAGCAATTCACTGGTGATTGTGCAATCATGTGGGAGGTAAACCCTTTGCTGATCCTACTGCTTAGCAGAAGAAAATGCTTTTAAAGGGTTTAGGGCACATGGGAAATTTGAGCTGAAATAATGCATAAGGATTTGCATTATGGTAGGAGCAAACCCAGGTCAAAGGAGAAGAACCAGGTACCGCTTGATGCTTGTTAGGTTGAATTATTTCTTAAATATTATTTTGTAATTATAGATTTATCAACAAACTAGCAGTAAAGCCCATTGTGAAAGTAATACAACGGGATCTAGAAAGAGGCTCTGGGGGAGTGCTCTGGCTTTGGGCAAACAGTGTCATTTTGCTGTGGTGACCTCAGCAGGGTATAATGACAGAGTCCACTGTTTTCTCCAGAGGAACTGATCTCTGCTACCTGAAGAGCAGTTGTAATTGTGAGTGATCTGTAGCCCTCACCTGGAGATTGGCAGCAATTGTTACCCAGGACAAAGTGGCTGGTTTGGAGGGTGTAGTCTATGGCATTCTACCTGTCTGAGGTCCCAACCCTCTGCAAATCCCACCCTCTCCAGGCTCCACCCCTCAAATCCCCAGGAATTTGTCAGCATGTAGTTGGCAACCCCATCTCCTTCCCAGCTAACCATCAACCTACCATTATCTGCCCCTTTGACTTCAGCTAACTTCTGCCCTCCCTTCTGCAGAGCAGTTGTAATTCTGAGTGCTCTCCAGCCCTCACCTGGAGATTGGCAACAATGGTTCCCTATGTGGGACTGACTGGTTTGGAGGGTGGAGTCTATGGCGGTGTACCTGTCTGAGGTCCCACCCCTCCTCAAACCTCACCCTCTTCAGGCTCCATCCCTCAAATCTCCAGGAATTTCCCATCTGGAGTTGGCAACCCTATCAAGACTGGCCCCAATGTGTTTTCTCCCAAAGGCCAAAGTAGGTGACAGGACCAAGCTTAGTTGCCTACCAACAGGCACTGAGGGGAATGTAGGGTTGCCAGCTCTAAGGAGGGAAATACCTGGAGGTTTGGGGGGTGGAGTCTGTAGAGGGCAGCATGGTGTGGAATGCAGTGAAGTCCAATCAGCTTCCATATGCAAAAGACCTTGAAGGTTCCATATGCAACTGACATTCCAACTGCCTTGCGGGGAGGGGGGTGAGTTTGAGGTGTGGAATGCAGTGAAGTCCAATCAGCTTCCATATGCAAAAGACCTTGAAGGTTCCATATGCAACTGACATTCCAACTGCCTTGCGGGGAGGGGGGTGAGTTTGAGGTGTGGAATGCAGTGAAGTCCAATCAGCTTCCATATGCAAAAGACCTTGAAGGTTCCATATGCAACTGACATTCCAACTGCCTTGCGGGGAGGGGGGTGAGTTTGAGGTGTGGAATGCAGTGAAGTCCAATCAGCTTCCATATGCAAAAGACCTTGAAACACTGGGCGGGACTGCACAAAGCAGCCAGTCAACCCAGCCAGCATCTTCTGACTGACAGTTCAAGCGTCCATACACTAAAGGAGTGCATTTTAGAACTTTGGCACCCACTATTCAATTATATATAAGGAGAGATAAGACTCTGAGACATAACCAACCTGTTCGTATAAGCTGCATTTCACCATAGTTTTTGTCTGTGAGCATTCATTAAAGCAGAGTACACTCCTTCCAATACTTCCCTTGGCCTGTACTCACACAGACAAATAGGACGAGTGGACAAGGTGACCCCATATATATCATCTGCGGCAGTTCCAGCAACTGCAGCAGCATCTCTTTACTATCTCTTTTCCATGGGTTGTCACCGGTATGCGGATGTGTTGGGTTTTGATAGTGAGAGATTGAAAAATTGTATTTAGCAGAGATAATTAGCCCAGCAGAGTCTGAGTAAGATAATTCAGACTGAGAGTCCATGTGTGATTAAAATATAACGTTTTTACTAAATTCTAGCATGGGGAAGGGTAACTGGGATGCAAATAACAGCAGAGCTAAACGGCTACATCCTTACACTACAAAGACAAAACTAGAAGAGTGTTATGGCTTCTCTCTCCTCTTCTTCTTCAGAACACCAAACAAAGACGGGAAGAGGAGCCATAAAATGGTAATACATCTTGACACTTTAGTTCCAATCAAACTCCTAGATCAGGGAGAAAATTCCCAGGCTTCTTACAGCTAAAGAACATTGGTTACATGAGAAACATGTGACTTCCTGTGAGTAACAGAAACAAACATTTAACCCCAGATATACTGAGTGTTTTCAACTTGTAATACCCAACAGGATGACACCCAGCTCTATCTGTTGTCGGATGGCCAGTCAGACTCTAGTCTGGGAGACCTGGACGTGGCGTTGAAAGCCGTGGCTGGTTGGCTTAGACTGAGTCGATTGAAATGGAATCCGACGAAGACGGAGGCCCTGTGCCTGAGTCAGAGTGGGCCAAGGTTAGGGATCCCTCTCCTGACCTTCGATGGGGCGCCATTGGTTAGGAGTTTGGGAGTGCCCTGGATGCCTCCTTAACAATGGAGGCCCAGGTAACTGCGAAGTCTGCCTTTTACCATCTTCGGCTGATTAGGCTGTTGGTTCCCTTCCTTGAATGCAATGACCTGGCAACAGTGATCCACACAATGGTCACCTCAAGACTGGACTACTGTAATGCTCTCTACATGGGGCTGCCCTTGACCCAAAATCCAGAAGCTGCAGCTGGTGCAGAACGCAGTGGTGAGGCTGTTGGTGTGTCTCCCTATGCGGGAGCACACCTGGCCTGTGCTAAAAGCACTGCATGGGCTGCCTAGAGCATACCGAATTCGGTTCAAGGTGCTGGTTCTTACCTTTAAAGCCCTATATGGTCAGGGCCCTACTTACCTAAGGAACCGCCTTTTCCCACATGTTCCCCAGAGAGCACTAAGATCGGGGTCCCAACACCATCTGGCCCTTCCAAAGAAGCCAGGCTAGCTGTGACGAGGGCCAGGGCCTTTTCTGTGGCAGCCCCGTACTGGTGGAACAAGCTCCTAGAGGACATCAGGGCCCTGCGGGACCTTTTACAGTTCTGCAGAGTCTGTAAAACGGAGCTCTTCCATGATGCTTTCGATTAGGGTGTTGCTGCTAATATCGTGGCCCTGGCCCCAACATCAGCACTAAATCAATATAGCCTGGCAAGGACCAGGACAATGGTGGCGGTTGTTATCTGGATGCTGAAAGAACGCCGCCATTGCCTATTACCTGTATTTGCTAGCACTTTGTAATTGTGATGGTTTTAACTGTTTTAATATATTTTGTGTTTTACTATAATTGTATACATGTCTGTAGGGAGCTGCGGTGGCTCAAGTGGTTAAGATGCTGAACTGCAGGCTGGAAGGTCGGTAGTTCAGCAGTTCGAGACCCGAGTGTGCCGCATGATGGAGTGAGCTCCCATCTCTGGTTCCAGCTCCTGCCAACCTAGCAGTTCGAAAGCAAGAAACTGCATGTAGATAAATAGGTACCACTTCAGTGTGAAGGTAACATCAATCTGCGCACCTCGGCATCTAGTCATGCTAGCCACATGACCACGGAAAAGTCTTCGGACAGCGCTGGCTATTCGGCTTGGAAACGGAGATGAGCACTGCAACCCTAGAGTCGGATTTGACTGGCTTTCAAGCAAGGGAAACCCTTTACCTTTACACATGTCTGTAAGCCTCCCTGAGCCCGCCTCGGCGGGGAGGGCGGGATACAAATCAAACAAATAAAATAATAATGAAGCCACAATGCAATGACTTGCTATGGTGAGAATGTACCAATTGACAGTAGGGCTGATGCTAGGATATGGTTGGCGGGCAGATGATACAGAGAGCTCCTCTAAGCAGATCTACTCAGAACCCTAGTCAGGTATGTTCGGTGGGGCTTGCTCCCAGGAAAGTGTTCTTACAACTGCACTGACAGGGACTGTGCTGAAGCCAAGCAGGTATGCATCTGCTCCGTGTCAGGAAGGGATCCTGGGTATCCTATGTGAGCTGCTTGGAGAAGAAAGCATCAATAGTCATGGAATCAATGATAGAAACAGTAATGACAGCCCAATCCTAAACATGTTTGCTCAGAAAAGTCCCATTGTATTCTGCAGAAGTAAACGGAGGACTGCAGCCTGAAAGATGTAGATCTATACATAGAGCCAGTTTGGCGTCGGGGTTAAGTGCGCGGACTCTAATCTGGGAGAATCGGGTTTGATTCCCCACTCCTCCACTTGCACCTGGCTGGATGACCTTGGGCAAGCCGTAGTTCTGATAAGAGCTGTCCTTGAAAAAGAGCCGTTTCTGTCAGAGCTCTCTCAGCCCCACCTGCCTCACAGGGTGTCTGTTGTGGGGAGGGGAAGGAGTTTGTGAGCCGCTCTGAGACACCTTTGGGTAGTGAAGGGCAGGGTATAAATCCAATCTCCTCTTCTTCTTCTCCTCCACTGGCACCTGGCTGGATGACCTTGGGCAAGCCGTAGCTCTGATAAGAGCTGTCCTTGAAAAAGAGCAGTTTCTGTCAAGAGCTCTCTCAGCCCCGCCTACCTCACAGGGCGTCTGTTGTGGGGAGGGGAAGGGAACGGAGTTTGTAAGCCGCTCTGAGACACCTTTGGGGTAGTGAAGGGTGGGGTATAAATCCAATCTCTTCTTCTTCTTTTATCTCACAGGGTGTCTGTTGTGGGGAGGGGAAGGGAGAGGAGTTTGTAAGCTGCTCTGAGACACCTTTGGGTATTGAAGGGCAGGGTATAAATCCGATCTCTTCTCCTTCTTCTCTTCCTCCTCTAATCTGGGAGAACCGGGTTTGATCCCCCCCTCCTCCTCTTGCATCTGGCTGGATGACCTTGGGCAAGCTGTAGTTCTGATAAGAGCTGTTCTTGAAAAAGAGCCGTATCTGTCAGAGCTCTCTCGGCCCCACCTACGTCACAGGGTGTCTGTTGTGGGGAGGGGAAGGGAGAGGAGTTCGTAAGCCGCTCTGAGACCCCCTTGGGTAGTGAAGGGTGGGGTATAAACCCAATCTCTTCTCTCTCTTCTTCTTCTACTCTAGGCCCCAGAAGCCTTCTTTCTCCCATTTCCTTTAGTGGAACAAAGCCAGACAACTTGCATTTACACTGCTGGAAGTGGATTGCATCCTGTATTCTGATTGAAGGATGTCTCAACCATGTTTCTGCATATATAGGAGTCAAACAGAGAATCTAATCCTAGGTTTGAACTAATAACTTAAATCCTGGTAGTGTGGCCAAGAAGTTTAATGAAGCACAATACCTTAGCCAACCTATTCCAGCCTAAAATCATTATAATGCAGAAATGAACTTTCCGCTCTGCCAACTGGCTTTGGAATCCACGTTGTAGCATTTAGGATTCCCCAGAGAACCAAAAAAGCGTTTCATTTTAGAAAGGCTATTTTCAAATGGCAGATTATCCCCCAAGTTATTTATTGTTCTGTACTACCGACCTGATTTTTTTAATGGCAAGATTAGCAACTCTTGGTGGCTGGGTTAATCAAAAAGGATTAGAGTTTGTCTGGTTCAAACTGGCATAATTCCATTGCCTTCAGCAGCCCTTTACAATTCCAGGTCCAGTAGAGTTTTCTCTTCTGTGTTTTCCCAGTTTCTGTGGTGCCATCAGGGCTGGACTTTGGAATGGAAGGGTGTGCTTTCTCATTTGAAGTATGTGTTACCATCAAGGAGGGGGGCACAAGACCATTAGCAGTGCAATCCTGAGTTTTACCCTTCTAAGCTCATTGACTTCAATGGACTTTAGATTTTAGAATCTGGACACAGCACTATTCTAAACAGAGTTACACCCTTCTAAGTCCAGAGTTTAAAGTAACTAGCTGTCAGACTCCTGCAGCAATTCTTTCATGCAAAGAAGTAAAGTTTATTGAAACATTGAACTATGCAGATCGACTTTACACATCCTATGTTAGAAATGGTAATAAGCACGCAAAGCAATCAGATATACATAATTCAAGAGGGTCTCCTGATGGCCTGGAGCCAATCACAGAACAGGTAAAAGCCTGCCAAAGCTAACGGGTCCAGTTTCCCAGGAGAAAGCTGGTGCTAGACACCAAGGCCAAATGCTCATGTTACAGAGATAAAGAAACACTGAAGGCACAGAGAAAAGAAACCTAAAATTCCAGAGGACACCCCCACACACACTCTATGGCAGCTAGAGGCCTAGCGGACACTAGCTATATTCCACTAGCTATATTCCAGTTCCTAGAATGGGAAAGAAAACCAAATATGAAGGTGGTAGGTGACCCTCCAAAATCGTACAATTAGGAATTCTAACTCAATAAACAATCAAAAGATGGAAGCACAGATTCTTTCATGCTAAGGTCATATTACTATTATATTATTCACAGAAATGAAAGTACTGAAAATCAGTGAAAGGAACTGGAGGAGAGAGGAATATAAACTATCAATTAAAATATCTGAGAATGAACGACGTTCATTCTGAACTTTCATATCCATGGTAGCTTCTGCAGCTCAGAGACTGGAAGGGCTTAGCATGAAGGGCTTAAGGGCTTTATCCTTATGCTAATCTAAATGTCATCAGATAGTACTGCACATTAGGCAGGGAGACCTTTATTCGTGATATAGGGAAAGTGTGAGAGACATCACCCATGGGCATGAAGCAACGGAATGGCTCCAACACTGAAGATAAGGTTTAGAATCCAACTGCTGTATTTTGAGTGCTCTTTGGTATCCATCACAAACTGGCAATGCTAGGCTTGTCCTCATTCATGCGAAATGAAACTATTCCTAAAGAGTATATCCTCTTTTTCTCATATTTGTTTGGCAGGACTGTTTTTCCATGACAAATATTTCCTGGTATGGAGGAGCAAGTGTCAGTACCCAGCACTGGCCTTTGAACCATGTAAACATGGAGGCCCAACCATTCACCATCAGTAGCCTTACCCAAGTCCCCACTGGCTATGGATCTGTCTTAGAAAGATATTTTTTGGGATCAACTGGTAAGGCTTCTTTTCCTCATTTGACTTCCCAACAGTGTAAATCCTAAGTAGCTCATTCATGACAATCAACATTTGAATATAGTCCAATTGAGTGAAAGGCTAAGAAGAAAACCAGGGCTATTTCATTTTCTCTGGACACAGCAGAATGAACTAAAAGGAGACTAATATGTCCACAGTGTTGGAAAATTTGGTGAAAATAGTTAAATATTCAAAGGTTGCAATGGACCTTTGTTCACTGGAGAGGAGGCATTTTCTTTCTTTGTAAAAATGTTTATTTTTAAAGGGTACATGGGAAATCTACAAAACAACAAACACTTAAGACTACTTCCTTACTGTTACAAGTATTACAACATACAGACTGACCACACCGTTAGTAATGGAGATTCTTCTTTCTTCTTGACCCCTGGAAGGAAATCTCCGGAATACATTAACCAATTATTGTTAGTAAATAGACTTCAGTTTCCCGGGCTTTCTCTCCATTGGCTTTCTGCCAGGTTCCCTTCCAGGTCAATCTAAACAAGGTAAACACATTAACCCTATAATGACTGAATTTAGACCTTGCAGCACACATTTTTCCAACACATAGTACAATGCAGTGACAGTTTTAAGTACAATTAGGGTTGCCAGGGTGACATACGTGTGTCTGATAAAAAGTCAGGTCAGTGAACCCAAATGCAAGGTGTCAAAAAGTGTACCATGTGGTTTGGCTCTGAGTGTGTTGTCACAGATGAGGCTTGAAACTGGCTTGTGCTTAAATTTATCTATAATTCAAATGTACTGCCAACATATAGAGTATCTTGTTTTTCTTCTGCATTCTATCCATGTATTGTTCACGCATGGCACAAACAACATGATGGAGGAGATTAAAGAGTGGGCACTTTTCCATGTCCCATGTGTTTGAGGGGCAATATTCTTCCACCTGCCTGGTGACTGTGGTCTACCGCATTTTAGATGGGATGGAAAAGTTAAAATATGTACCTCATCTTTGGACTAAGCTATGATCAAGTTTCTCTGCCAGGATCCACAACCTTGAAATGCAAGGAACACCTAATTCCATGCTGTGTCCAATCTGAAGATTTATGAACATCCATTATTAACAACAGAGATCTAATTACATTGATCATATTGTATTAGAAGATTTTGGTATCTAATTATAGTTATCACACCTATTATTCCATCACTCAGAATGTCTGGATGATCTCAGTCAAGAGCAATGTATCTTGTGACCAAGGCTTATATGACTTTGATAAAAAAAAGAGAGAGAGCCAATTTCTGCTTTGATGCTCCTCTGAGTTATCTGCTAGACTGCCAATAGCTTGTTGCTCTTTACAATAATTAGGATGACCCAAAGAGGAGTCTGACTTTGGATGCAAAATAAATAGCTACTTGAGAAATTCCCATAGGTTTATGCCTCCTCCTCCTCCTCCTCATTTCTCAGACTGTAAGTCAGGGATTGTAATTGGAATGGTGTAAAATGCCTAACAAAGAGAAACGCTCTTTCAACTGTTGGATTCCCTCTTTTGTTATCTTTAAAGGGGTGACGATTATGATTGCCTCAGATATTCCCATCTCTCTCTCAGTAGAGAGGAACAAACATTTTTGCCTGGAGAGTGTCCCTGGCATCAGTATCATTCCTGCAATATACAGTGTGTGTCAGTCCAAACATCACATCTGCCCACCAGGAAGTGGGAAGCCAGCTTTCAAGACAACGACAGAGGCTTCCAAATACTGACCTATTCAGGTAAGAAAGAGGTGAGAAAATGTGTAGCGTGGCTGGACAAGGTTTCAAGCATATAAGATCCTACTGAAAGATTAAGTTCCAGTTCAAAACCTTTATTGGCATGGATCATAATCATAAGAGCAATGTATCTTGTGACCAAGGCTTACATGACTTTGACAAAAAAAAAGAGAGAGCCAATTTCTTCTTTGATGCTCCTCTGAGATACCTGCTAGACTGTCAACCTTTATTGGCATAGATCATAATCATACAGTCGCCATTCAGTTCATGGATTTGACATACAGCTTCCTCACTATAAGGCAGTTACAGAACTTGGCAGCCGCTTCAATAACCGCTATATTTTGTGAAGCCAATAAACGATACAGCCTTCTGTCATCGGATTGCTTGGCATCATTCTTAAGAATATCTTCTAGATAGACTTCCCGAATGTCATCACACGAACTACAATAGAGGAATACATGTTCGATTGTTTCAATCTCCTCTGAATCACAATCACAGAACCTCACAGAGTAGGGGATTTTCTTAAATCTTCCTGCTAAAACCGCAGAGGGGAGCACATTAAATCGGGCCAGCATAAATGCTCTACGCAGCTGTGGGTACTGAAAGATTAAAGCATATGTTATATTCAGAACATGTGACAGAATTCTGGTGTATTCTTTAAAAAAAACACAGCTGGGGGGGGGATTTGAAGAACAGAGGTGGGGGATAGTTAACTTTTCCGTACCCATGGCTCCTCAGTTCCAAATTGCACATCTTCTGCCACTTTCCCTTTGTACCGCTCCAACCATCTATTTGGAGTTGCAGACACGCATAGTTGAAACCCTGTGTGACCGTCTGTGTTTGGGGAGGGTCAAGTGGCACCACTCTTTATTTGTATGTGAATTGGAAATGGAGAAAAAGTTTTAAAAAGTAGATGTGTTAAAATAGAAGAAAAAGTACAAAGGGTTAAGTATCCATCCTGTTCCAGTCTACCGCTTGAAGCTGCTTTTCCTGCTTAGAAAGGATGCTGGGATAATATTATCCGATGTAGTTTGCTCCTTGCAATGCAGACAGTAATCTAGTCGACACGAAACTAATCGAGAAGGTGGTGGCGAATCGGTTGCAGGGCTTTTTGAATGACGCCTCCATATTAGACCCCTTCCAGTCCAGTTTCCGACCAGGCCATAGGACAGAGACGGTCCTGGTCGCCCTCACAGATGATCTCCAGAGGCATCTGGATTGAGGCAGTACGGCACTGTTGATGTTGTTAGACCTGTCGGCGGCATTCGACACCGTTGACCATCAACTACTGGTCCACCGCCTCACCGATACCGGGATTCAGGGGGTTGCCCTACACTGGCTCTCCTCGTTTCTTCAGGATTGGGGACAGAGGGTGGCAGTTGGGGAGCAACTGTCCAGAAGCCACCTGCTAGTGTGCGGAGTGCCCCAAGGTGCAGTGCTCTCCCCAATGCTGTTTAACATCTATATGCGCCCCCTCACCCAGATTGCCCAGAGACATGGGCTGGGTTGTCATCAATATGCTGACGATACCCAGCTTCTTTGGCATCAGACCACCCCGACGGGAGGATTGCGCGCTGGTGGAACGATCAGACGGGTGAAAGTCCGCAGTTGTCCCGCAGGTAACCGAAAACCCCAGATTTAAAGGGCTATCTTTTAAGTACGGCTCCGAAGCGCGGCAAAACGGGATGCCCACGGAAGAAGGACATTTCCCAGATGTTTGTGTCTGGACATTACCTTTAGATCCGTGAGGCAATCGTGCCGTCTGATCGGACTCTAAGTGAAACAGACCTAATGACAAAGCCTCTGACTACCAGAAAGCTGCAGATTAACAAGAAAGGTGGGGTTACACGCCAGACTTCTTGAAATAGCTGGCTTTGCCACTGTTAACAGAATGTTGAGCAGAACAGTCTGCTGTCCAGTGTGGCAGTTCCCTTACTATTGGTGGGTAGGCTTTGATCATGTATTCGAACCTTTTTGATCGATTTATTCAAATGTGAATTCTTCTGTGCCTTCTGTACTATGAACCCAAGATATGGAATCACTGATCCTCTTGGAAGAAAAGAGGCCTTCCTGTGCCCTTCCCACTTCCCCCTTTTTACACAGAGATTTGTTAGATGCTAGTTTGATCCAGAAATCTTGTGTTTGTTCTTTTCTTCTCACCTTGCAAAATCTATGAGCCTAGCACATTACTGCCTATTAAGATAATGTTAAGACTCCTCTCTTTAATTCTACCAATGCAGGCTGCCAGTCTGGAAGTATCATGGAACAGTGGAGTCTGCTGCCAAAATGGAACGAGGAATAAGATCTTTCGTCAATAAACTGCAGAGGCACAATTTTGGGGAGGGTCTCATCATGCTCAATGAACCTTCCACCACCTTACTATGTAACAAGGTATGTGCCATTGGTGTAGAACCTAAGCAGTTGCAGGTCTTTGGTCAAGAGCCATGTTAATTCCTCCCCCTCTAACATTATTCATGAAATTATTATTGGCTATAGATATCACTCTTAAACTCCTAAACCACTGTATTCTTTCCTTTCATTACTGTGATGGCGGCTTAGATTAAATGCTTACTAGTTGTTTACTTATGCTAATGAGCTCCTCCAGCTCTTTTTGTACAAAATGACCGCTGTTGATAATAACAGACGGGGCCTGATCAGTGCATCAATTAAAGATTTCCTGTCAATTGTAACAGTCTTTAGGGGAACCTATATGAGAACGGTTGCATACTACGGTATGCAAAACCTCACGCAATCTGGCGCCTTTTAATGTTAGGTTTTGTGCTAAGGTTATTTATTTAATTTATTCATTTATAGCCCGCTTTTCTCCCCAGTGAGACCCCCAATGCAGTTTACAACATTTTTCTCCCTTCCTCTGTTTTAGCCTCACAACAACCCTGCAAATTAGGCTAAGAGAGAGTGACTTGCTCAAGGTCACTCAGCAGGCTTCATCGACAGAGTCAGGAGTCAACCTACTCACTATACAATGCTGCTAGCAGGAAGCAGAAATAGCTTCCCTGGACCCGTGGTGTCTATGCCGGAGCTCCACTCCTGTGCGCTCCTCCAAGAAATGACCCCTGCTGCCAGAATTACAGGGATGGCATCAAGTAAATGTAAGAATGTGCTCCAGCACTCCAAGGCGTACAAGAATGTTGGGTTGCTTTTGTAAGTGCAGACTCACTGAGAGACATACCAGGTAAGAGTAGACCATGACAGGAGCTCCCTGCCCTTTTTAAAATTCAGTTTAATAGTATCAGATTTTTTCCCAGGTTCTTACATTCCACTTCAAAACATCATATAAAATATCTGCCTATACTGGACAAAACCTGGACAAAACCCGGTGACCATCTTTGTAGTGAGAAACTGTCTCTTTCCATAACAACGGTCTGGTTCTTAATGATCTAATTAAACAGGGAGCACCTTATACAGAGCTCTCATTGGCTTTTCGTCCAGGCACTGATTAGATTTTATGCACCCTTTCCACATCCCCTGGGAGACAGCATGGGATACTGTAACATTGTCGATAATGGAAAGAAACACCTCTGAAAACTGGAAAAGAAGGGGTACACAGTACCAGAGGTTGCAAAAAGGCACAAAGTCAATTGTATTGATAACGGTGACTACAATAATCCAAAGACAGTTTGTAAATAAAAAAGCAACTACAGTGAAAAATCCCAAAACAGAAAGTGTAAACAGTGAAGCAGTCCAACTAGGTTAATCTGTAAAGAACAGAAAACCAACACCAAAAACCAAAGTGCTACGTACGTGTTTACACATTCCACCAAAAGGATTATGAAACTTACTGTTTCTATCAGCCATTATAGAACATATACATATTACATATACAAAAAATGAAAGGCTTTGAACTCACTGTCTCCCCTTGGCCTTAATGACCACTTGGATTTATCTGCTTCTGTATAATTTGGGACATAGTATTTAGTTTGGGTCCCGCCTCATAACAACCTATATCATCAATGTGATATGTTCTGCTGGCCCTTTAAGGATGGGCACCAATGTTCCCTCTAAGCTATGGAGCCCTGGGAGCAAAAATTCTACTTTGTGAGCTACTGGCATTAAAGTTGTGAGCAGGTGATTTGTCTGCTGCATAAATTAGTTTGCTCTGGAGCCACCCTTCCTGAGCGAAGACAAAAACGTGTGAGCCGGAGGCTAGAAAACGGTGAGCTAGCTCACACTAACTTAGCTTAGAGGGAACACTGATAGGCACCCAACCCATATATAAGTTTGGCTGATGCAACTGCCTGTTACTTTGGCCTCATTGTTTGTCAAATTTGCATATGCAAATTTGGATTTGTGGCTTTCTGGACTCATATGTGAATTTGTTAACTTTTCCTGGTACATTTTTTTTCACATACTTTTACTTTTTGTATGTGTAATCCCAATAACTGGTTTGTATTTTACTTTATTTGTTATAGATTTGTGTTTTATGCATAGAAATTCCTTCTATAATGGCTGAAATAGCCATTATATATGTTTAACAGACAAGTTTAACAGACATATATAATGGCTGAAACAGTAAGTTTCATAATTTTTTGATGGAATGTATAAGCATGTATATAGCATTTTGATTACACTTGTTGGTTTTCTGTTTCTTACAGATTAACAAGCCCACATACTAAATATAGTAAAGTAGTTCGGAAGAAGAAAATATTGAAATAGGACAATCAGCTGGTGAACTATCACTGTTTATACTGTTCATACATTGACTATTTTGGACTATTTCATTGTTTATGCTGTCTGAACACTTATATTGTTTATACATTGACCTATTCGGACTGCTTCACTGTTTACAGTTTCTGTTTTGTGATTTTTCACTGTAGATGTTTTTTTTATTTACAAACTGACTGTCTTTGGATTATTGTAGTAACAGTTATCAATACAAATGGCCTTGTGCCTTTTTGCGACCTCTGGTAGTGTATACCTCTTCTGCATTGTTGATAATCAGGGGTCGTTTGGGGCCGGAGTGCACCGGAGCACCGCTCTGGCAGCCCAGAAACTTTAAGCAGGGCCCTCCCAATCTTCCCATTATATTCTATGGGGCCATAGAATATAATGGGAAGATCGTGCTGCTGCTGTGGCGCGACTCCAGAGAGAAGGGGTTTAAAGTTTAAACCCCTTCTCTCTTCGCTTCCCCCCCCGTGCCTTGGCAGGCCAGCTGGGGAAGCAAAAAAGGGGAGGAGGCATATTCAAAACCCTCCCCTTTCTTTCCCCAGCCAGCCTGCCAAGGCAGGGTGGGGTGGGGGAGGGGAGCGCAGAGAGAAGAGAAGGGGTTTAAAGTTTAAACAACTTCTCTCTTTGCTCCTCCCCCCCAGCCCACCTGGGAAAGGGAAGGGGAGACTTTTGAAGATGCTTCCCCTCCTTTTGCTGACATCCGGTGATGTCAGGGGATGTGACATACGCTAATGGGCTATTATGCTAATAGCCTATTAGGTATGCTAATGAGCTCCTGCAGCTCTTTTTGTACAAAATGACCGCTGTTGATAATAACAGATGGGGACTGATCAGTGCATCAATTAAAGATATCCTGTCAATTGTAACAGTCTTTAGGAGAACCTATATGAGAGCGCTTGCATGCTATGCAAAACCTCACGCAATCTGGCGCCTTTTAATGTTAGCTTTTGTGCTAAGATTATTTATTTAATTTATTCATTTATAGCCCGCTTTCTCCCGAGACCCCCAATACAGTTTACAACATTTTTCTCCCTTCCTCTGTTTTAGCCTCATAACAACCCTACGAATTAGGCTAAGAGAAAGTGACTTGGTCAAGGTCACTCAGCAGGCTTCATTGACAGAGTCAGGATTCAACCTACTCACTATGCAATGCTGCTAGTAGGAAGCAGAAATAGAAGACCCGTGGTGTCTATGTCATGAGGAAGGGTTGTTTATTGTAAGCAGGGGTCATTTCCTGCGGGAGCGCACAGGAGTGGAGCTCTGGCAGTAAGGAGCCCAGGGGGCGGGCACATGCAACAAGTCCCACCCCCTGCTCCCAGCCGCCCTCAATCGGGCCACAAGGAGAAAGAAGCAGCCA
>NW_015167084.1:355335-356171 GCF_001447785.1 Gekko japonicus
AGCTAGCAACTCAAAACAGTCCAGAGGGACCTTTAAGACCAAGTTTTATTCAGGTACAAGCTCTCCCTCCTCTGTGAAGGCAGATCTGCACGTTTCTCCCCCCCAATAGCTAGCAATCCAAAACAGTCCAGTGGAGCCTGAGCGGTGGGTGTTGCCTTCTGACGCACTTCCGGTGATGTCAGTGGGTATGGCATATGCAAATAAGTTATGCTAATAAGTTATTCTAATGAGATCCTGCACCTCTTTTTCTACGAAATGACCCCTGATTGTAAGGATGCTTTTGCTGTTCAATATTGCCTACCAGATTCTGTAGTCCTCATCACCTGTGAAAAAGTTCTGAATCACTGTATGCTCTCTTCTTTCTTCTTGCAGGAACACACAGAAACATATTTGCCTGTGATGAGAAGAAGGCTTCATAGGCTGAGACGTGTCATGGACCACTCATCCTTAAAATCTCCCAAACTTTCCATAACTCTCTCTCCTTATGCAAACATCAACTCTGAACCTTTTCAGATGTCTCTACAGGAAGGCAAAGAACACTTTTGGCTGAGCCACCATTCAGAATCTGGTGAATACTCGGTACAAGTCCCTATATCGTCTCTTTCACTTGACCACTTGGGTCTAGAGGTTCCTGATGAGAAAAGGAGCCAGTAGGTATAAGGCTTGATTGGTTTGTTAAAGTTTAACAGAAATAAATACTCAGTGAATAATTAGATGAGAAAAGGAACCAGTAGGTATAAGGCTTGATTGGTTTGTTAAAGTTTAACAGACATAGGCCCCAGTCACACGGAGAATTTGCCGCGCAAAAGGCATGAATGTTGGGTGGATTTTTGGGG
>NW_015167084.1:356367-376197 GCF_001447785.1 Gekko japonicus
GGGGCGAATAGCCACACCTAGCCACATGCGTTATCTGGCCCGTGTGACCGGGGCCATTAATAATCAGTGAATAATCAGATGAGAAAAGGAACCAGTAGGTATAAGGCTTGATTGGTTTGTTAAAGTTTAACAGAAATAAATAATCAGTGAAACAGATAGTGATGTGCTTAACCATTGGTCCTGGTCAGCTGGCCTCAGGCCTCTAAGTACAGTATAATATAGCAATTAACTACTTCTTAAAAAGAGAGAACCTCCTGGCCATAGATAACCAACATAATATTGCGAACTATCTTATTTAAATTTTTAAATTATCCATAAAATATTCATTGCTCATAATATGTAGTTAGTACAAAGAAGTGTCCCTATTTTGAAAATGCACATTTTTTGTAAAATATTCTATTTTATGCACATCTAGCAAATCTGAGGAGTTGTCAGTGAGCATGATCTGGGGACCCCTTACTCATAAATAGTCCCTGTTAAGTGAAGAGGACTACTGGCGAGCATTAAAGCAAACATTGGTTGCTGTATTGGTCCATAGTGCAATCTAAAACGAAAATTTATTAGGATTAATTACAATGACACAAGGTAGTGGAGAAGCTGAAGAACTTGGATGCTTATACAATAGGTTGTGCTGTTTTGGTTGATCCTAATAGAGGTATGACGTGGATTTTGGCTTTGGGTATTGGAAAGCATAGGAGCTGCGGTGGCAAACATTGGTTGCTGTATTGGTCCATAGCGCAAACTAAAACCAAAATCTACATACCCTGTTTCCCCGAAAACAAGACCTACCCCAAAAATAAGCCCTAGCAGGATTTCTATGCATTTGTGGTATAAGCCCTAGTGTGTCTTCTTGAGAAAAAATAAATATAAGACAGTGTCTTATTTTCGGGGAAACACAGTAATACCTTTTATTAGGATTAATTACAATAACACAAGGTAGTGGAGAAGCTGAAGAACTTGGATGCTTATACAATAGGTTGTGCTGTTTTGGTTGATCCTAAGAAAGGTATGACATGGATTTTGGCTTCGGGTATTGGAAAGCATATAAACAATTAAAAAGGTTTGCTAACTCAGAACACACCAATCTGTCTCTGTGGAGTGTATGAAGCCATTTCTGCCAGCCCTTCCCTTTACATTAATTTTTAATAAATCGATAAAAGTGATGTTCACTGGTATTTCTAAAGAGAAGGGTACACAGGAAAAGCTACAAAATAACAAAGACCTTAAGGCTACATCTCTACAGCTACAGGACAGACCAACCACACGGTCTCACAACAACATCTGTAGTGGAGATTCTTCTTTCTTCTTGACCCCTAGAAGGAAATCACCTGAATACATTAACCAATGATTGTGAGTAAACAGGCTTAGGTTTCCCGGGCTCTGTTTTCATTGGCTCTGGGCCAGATTTCCCATCCAGGTCAGTCTAAACAATAGCACACTAGGTAAACAGATTAACCCTATAATGACTGAATTAGACCGTGCAACACACACGTATTTCCAACAAAAACAACATTAAGCCAACTGGCCCAATCTGCAGCTAGCATCTGCTCCGCTGTTTTACCAAACCCACACTGGAACAGAAAAAGATGCAGCTCAAAACCACATTCAGATATCCCAGGCCAATGCCATACTGACTACGGAGTCACCCCTGAATGGCCATAAAACAGCCATAAATCTATGCAGATGGCTACCAAAAAAACGAGAGATCAAACGAAGTGAAAGCGGCATGCAGCCTGGACACGGCCGTAAAATCCGACAATCAATCAAAGTGAAAGTGGCATGCAATGTAGAAGGGAATTCCTGTTCCAGCGTGGGTTTGGCAAGACAGCGGAGCAAATGCTAGATGCAGATTGGGCATTGTGTATCACTCTGTGCTTTTACCTCCCTCCTGCTTCTTCCCTTTTGCAGAGGGTGATGAAGGGATCCTGGTTGAAAGCAGGATACCTGGTTATCCATAATGTATGAATGCAGGCACCCTGGTTAACCAGTATTAGTCCCTCATCCCCTACCCCATAAGCTGGTATTTTAAATCACAGTTTTATCCAGGCTTGGGAGAGACAGTCTCTGGTTAACCCAGGCACCTGCATTGCTAAGGTGCAGGTGCCTGGAGCATGTTTGAAACCCCAGTTCTTTCATCATGCTCCATGTGAGAAGAGGGGACAGAGGATAGGGCTAAGGGTGAATCATGTCCATACAAAGTCTCAGCTTAACATGGTGTCTAAATGCAGCTAAAGTGGCTTGAGTCTAGCTGTGAGGTGGCTTTATGGCAAAGGTGCGATTTCAACTAAGGACTATTGTTTAGATGCAAAACTACAATGCAAGTTAAATTATCAGTCCAAGTTAAAAAATAGCAGGCAGATCTTCTCCACTATCAAGATGACTGATTTTGATATTATGAAATATTGTGTTATCACTTGCTGATCAGTACACAAATGAGTAACATACTCCTTTTGTGTTCTTCTGATATCTCCTCTCCTATTACAGGCACCACTGCTTACCAAATGGAAAGGGCAGTTTTCCGTTCAACTTAATGTCACCAACCAGGCCGCAGTACTCTGGTATATGGACCGAGTGAGACTCTTGCAACAGAGAGTGGGAGCAGAGTATGTGGTTTTGGAAGGTAGTGAGGCCAACTTGTTTGTGGAGCAAGCCATCCAAACCCCTGTGGAACTCAAAGGGGACAAGTATATCTACATTTTAGCCTTAATAGCAGCTACATTGGGAAATTCATCAATAATGAGTGCTGGTACAAGGTGAGTCTTGGGGGGAGGGGATCGGATAATGATGTGTCAAGATGGGTAGCTGTGTCAGTTTGTAGCAGTAGAAAAGACCAAGGTGGAAACTGCATTTGTCTTTCCCACCAGTGTCCCAGCCTTTTGACCCCGTCTTCAAAAAAGCTGTCTAAATTTGGTGTCGTTTTCACACCTCAAGAGTGCTAGCATACTTTTGCACGTCCACATATGTTTATCGTCCTTTCGGGGCGGCTCCACTGCCATTGCACCTCCACACTGCTTCATAAGAATCTTCTCCAAACAACATTCAAACAAGTGTAGAGAAAGGCGGCGTCACAGCAGCACGAAAATGATTTTAAAATGCAAATGCAGATTCGGCCCAAGAGTCCAGTAGCACCTTAAAGACTAATAAAATTTGTGGCAGGGTATGAGCTTTCGAAAGTTCCCGAAAGCTCATACCTTGCCACGAATTTTGTTCGTCTTCGGTCGAATCTGTATTTGCATTTTTAAATCAGTTTCGTGCTGCTGTGACGCCGTCTTTCTCTATGCTTGTTTGAAAGTTGTTTGGAGAAGATTCATTTAAAATGTTGTGGAGGCACGATGACAATGGAGCTGCCGCGAGAGGGCAATAGACATATGCAGACGTGCAAAAGTATGCCAGCATTGTTGAGGTGCGAAACCAAAACCAAATGTAGACAGCTTTTTTGAAGACGGAGTCAGAAGGCTCGGACACTGGTGGGAAAGACAAATGCAGATTTGACCTTTAAGGTGCTACTGGACTCTTGCTCTTTTCTATTGATAATGATGTGCATCTCTAAGGCTTTCTTGTCATTACTATTTCACCAGGGGTGATCTTAGTGATACCTGGGCAAAAGTCCAGTATAGGGCTTCAGAATCACCGCCCGCACACAGCTGGATGGTTAGCTCCAGAGCCTCCTAGCAAAGATCCCAGAGCAGCTGCCTTGTTTGTCCTGTGGGTAAGACCACCCCTGTATTTCACTCCAGTGGGCAAGGCCAGAAAGGAATGAAAAGCTAGGGTTGCCAGCTGACTTGGAGAAGAACACATCGTCCTTTGAAAGAATCTTAAGGTGTGGAAATGGGCAACTGAAGCTTTCCATGGCACGGAGGTAAATAGGTGGGAAATATCCCATTTAGCCTCTATTAAAAGGATAGAGCATTTTTCTTTGGGTCAGTTGGCATCCCTAGTGAAAGCTCTTGCCATTGGCTAGTACTTATTTCAATCTATGCTAACAGCACTTTTGACTGGCCGCTATTCGCATACTCCAAAAGAGGACCGTCTCTGCATATGTGGCTGGTCAGTGGTGGAGGACCTTCCTCACTACATGCTCTACTGTCCGTTATAGAGTATCCCAAGAGAGAAATTCCTAGCAGGAATCCTATCGGCTATGCAAACATACGCAGAAACTGAGAAGATTACGTTCCTGCTCTCAGATAATGATGCATATGTATCTTATAGAGTTTCTTTGTTCGCTTTAGCAGCATCCAAAATTAGATCTAAGGGGCTGGTCACCTGATAAATCTGTTTTAGCCTTTTTATTAGCACGGTTTGTAGTCAATTTTAATCTGATTCGAATGGTGGTAATTTTTATTATTGCTATGGTGCCTTTTGTATTTTGTAATGGCCAATGGCTTAATACAATAAATTTACTTGTACTTGCTACTGTGGTGCAACTCGGCAAGTGAACTCAGAAGGCACTTAAAGAGACTGCAGTCTCTTTAAATGCCTTTCCCCCCTCCATTGAAATCAATGGGGGATGGGGGTACCTTCTTTGGAGGGCCATAGGCTTGGACCCCCCCCCCCTCCAATTGTTTTAAAACTTGGAGGGAGTTTTGAGGAGAGGCAAATTTGGTGCATCTACCTCAAAAAACAAATACACCTGGATCAGTTCTCCATTATACCCTGTGGTCCCCACAAGATATAATGAAGCAAAACCCCCACAAAAACCGGGGTTCCCAAATATTTCCTGAATCCGAATACAAACCAGTATTGGGATTCGGGAATATTGGGAAATACCGATCTTTTCCAGGTTCAATATACCCCACACACCCCTGATACTGATTGCTCTGTGTATTCTGAGGAAATCAGCCAAACTGAACAAAACTGAAATGTTACAGGCTAATTAAATAGGTTGGAGAAGTTATTTGACATTGTTTTGACCCATCAGTCATCAAGTCAGTTTTTGAAGTGTGGCTAATTGGAGATGCTAATTTTGACTATGCTGCCTGTTCTGATGCAGATGGCTCATTTAGACACACTGTGGCTGGCACAGGTCTCATACAGCTTCAGGGTTTCAGGCATGCTGAATCAGCACACCTGACTAACACAAAGCTCTCCCCCATGCTGTTTTGAGTGGAACTGGACTACAAATCTCCCAGTTCAGGCAGCACAATTATTCATGTGCTCAGGCCTTTAGATTATATCCGAACCATTTTAAAGGTACCCTAATAAGAATAATAAGAATAAGCTGCGGTGGCTCAAGTGGCTAAGACGCTGAACTGCAGGCTCTGGAAGGTCGGTAGTTCAGCAGTTCGAGACCCGGGTGCCGCAAGACAGGGTGAGCTCCCGTCTCTAGTTCCAGCTCCTGCCAACCTAGCAGTTCGAAAGCAAGAAATTGCAAGTAGATAAATAGGTACCACTTCAGTGGGAAGGTAACAGCGTTCCGTGCGCCTTGGTGTTTAGTCATGCCGGCCACATGACCACGGAAACGTCTTCGGACAGCGCTGGCTCTTCGGCTTTGAAACGGAGATGGGCACCGCAACCCTAGAGTCGGATTCGACTGGCTTTCGAGCAAGGGGACCTTTACCTTTTTAATAAGGAAAACATAGGAATCAAGCAAATTAAAATATCTGTCCTTCAAGGTCCATAGGGCAGCCTGCAAACTGTTACCCTATTTTTCCAAACAAAGAACACTCCCCCAACAACATCTGACAAAGAGGGCCCATGAGAGCTTATGTCACATGCTGTGTCGCAATAGGGTAGCTCAGCAGCCTCACTGGAATTTGTACCCATTTTATCTTTACAATTATTCTGTCAGTAAGCTATAGAAGAAGAAGAGAGAAGAGAAGAGATTGGATTTTATAGCCCGTGCTTTACCCAGAGTCTCAGAGCGGCTTACGAACTCCTTTCCCTTCCCCTCCCCACAACAGACACCCTGTGAGGGAGGTGGGGCTGAGAGAGCTCTGACAGAAACTGCTCTTTCCCAAAAACAGCTCTTATCAGAACTACGGCTTGCCCAAGGTCATCCAGCAGGTACAAGTGGGGAATCAAACCTGGTTCGCCCAGATTAGAGGAGGAAGAGGAGAAGTGATTGGATTTATACCCCACCCTTCACTACCCAAGGGGGTCTCAGAGCGGCTTACAAACTCCTTTCCCTTCCCCTCCCCACCACAGACACCCTGTGAGGTAGGTGGGGCTGAGAGAGCTCTTGACAGAAACTGCTCTTTTTCAAGAACAGCTGTGCCAGAACTATGGCTTGCCCAAGGTCATCCAGCAGGTGCAAGTGGAGGCTTACAAACTCCTTTCCCTTCCCCTCCCCACCACAGACACCCTGTGAGGTAGGTGGGGCTGAGAGAGCTCTTGACAGAAACTGCTCTTTTTCAAGAACAGCTGTGCCAGAACTATGGCTTGCCCAAGGTCATCCAGCATGTGCGAGTGCAGGAGTGGGGAATCAAACCTGGTTCTCCCAGATTAGAGTCTGCACACTTAACCACTACACCAAACTGGACACCAAGCTAGACAGAGACACAGGGACTTGCCTACTGTCACCCAGTACCTTGTGCATGGATCTGAGTTTTCATGTTCTAAGACCAATTGTCTGCCTACAGCAGCACTTTTATTCTTAATTAAATTATTTTGGGAAAATATTTTGGCTATTTGGATATCTGTTCCTTGCAAGCCTGCGTGCACCTGGCAGCTCAGCCGGAGAGGGTTTCCCTTCCATCTAGTCTGCATAGTACTGCTGTTATAGGCAGGGGTCATTTCATAGAAAAAGAGGTGCAGGAGCTCATTAGCATAATTCATTAGCATAACTTATTTGCATATGCCACACCCCCTGACATCACCGGAAGTGTGTCAGAAGGCAACACCCACCGCTCAGGCTCCACTGGACTGTTTTGGATTGCTAGCTATTTGGGGGGTGGGGGTGGAGGAATGTGCAGATCTGTCCGCGCAGAGGAGGGAGAGCTTGTACCTGAATAAAACTTGGTCTTAAAGGTGCCACTGGACTGTTTTGGACCGGGAGGCCGGGGGGTGGGGCCTCTGCAGCTTACCTGGCTGCTTCTTGCTCTGACTGAGGGCTGCTGGGAGCAGGGGGTGGGGCTTGTTGCATGTGCCCGCCCCCTGGGCTCTTTACTGCTGGAGCTCCGCTCCTGTGTGCTCCTGCAGGAAATGACCCCTGGTTATAGGGGAGACTCAGAAAAGACACCCTCGTTTTCCAGGAATGTGGCCCATCCTTTGAGTTATTTGCACCGGCAGTACAGGAAGAGCTGGGCCAGCTGCCACATGGACATGCCCTTACACGTGACAAGGTTACTAAGCATTTGAATGTTTCTAGTTTTGCTGTTCTTCTTCTTGTTGTTGTTGTTGCTTTTAGATCTAGCCACCTGCCACTCTTTGTCCAAATGAACCCACTCCAGTCTGACTGGAGCTACGCTGGTTTAAAAGGGATTATTCCGTCTGTGCTTCACTACAGTCTTCTTGGTTACAACTTTTTCATTCCAGATGCAATAGGTAAATATTACTTTATGGCCTCTTCCTTTCACAGGTCAGAATCTGTTTTATCAAGCTTTCGCCTCCTCTGTTGCTGCAGAAAGAAGAACGTACACAATCTGCTTGCCTGTTCAGCAACATCCTTAACCACACCAAGCGCAAGTTTAGAAACATCGGCATTTGAAGCTCCTGTTGAATACCACACTGAGTTTATTTAAGATTCTGTTAACAGGGATTAGTTGACACATTTAAAAATAAAACAGTCTGCTTCTCCAAAGTTAGATTTTAAAAGCTTTTAAGATGCAAACAGATACCCCAACGATCCATTTTATTAGGAAAAAACAGGGATCTCAAAGATGCAAATAATTTGCTGCTTAGATCCAATCCATCCCAGTCTGTAAGATAAGACTGTTTTGCAGCATTAAACTACTGTTTATGGCCTTAATACAGACAGCAGGCTGAGGGCTTTGGACTGCTTCCCCAGCAGCCATCAGTTTGCATAGTTTGGTTCTAGCTGCAACAACAGGTTTATTGTATTAGTGCAGCATTTAGGATATGGCAAGGGATTTAGCATCCTGAACACACACACACACACACACACACACACACACACACACACACCTTAAAAAAAAGAAACCAGTCTTCTGTCCTTCATAACTGTGGAGAAAGTTTGAATATATACTGGCAGTTACAGGAGCCTGAGCATCTTCAGAGATACTAAAATTGCGCTCAGCAGTACTATTTGCAAAGTAACTAATTGATAGACTTGCCAAGTCCCCCCGGGGGGCGGGGAAAACCCCGCCCTGAGGCCCGTTCTCCACCGCTGGCGGATCGGGCCCCGGGGGGAGCTCCATCCCGACATGTGCGTCACTCGGAAGTGACGCGACCATGCCGGGCATGCTGGGGGCGGGGCCACGGTCATCCGAGGGAAAACTCTATAGTTTTCCCTCGGATGGTTGTGGCCCCACCTCCAGCATTCCCAGCGTCGTCACGTCACTTCCGGGTGGTGCGCGCGCTCCAGCCACAAGCCGGGAGTCCCCCGCTGCGGCACAACGCCGGACTTGGCAACCCTACTAATTGATGTCATGTTACAGTTCACCCTAAGTGCACATATACATGTATATGGTGTGTGTCTGTATTCTACAAGCCTGAGAGCAATCAGGGCAAGGGACAACCACGAAAGTTCCTAGAAGTGATGCACCCTCTGGGAATCTGGTTGGTTGATCAGAATATCCTCTTTGGGTACCAACAGCACTTGACTGATTCTTTAAGAAGTATACACTCTGTCCTTGTAAGTCATTGTCCGCATGCTCTTTACATTCTGATTTCTGGCATGTAGTTGCTTCTAGGGACAGCCAGATCTCCCTGGATAGCGTGGGAATAAGAGGAATACTTATGATTTTTTTTAAAGAAATTGACAATCATTTTATCATAGCTGTACCAAAAGAGTGAAACACTCTTAAATGTGTCTTATTTTGAGACGGATGCAATGAACAACATGCAGTAGGTTCAAATTTCTTCAGTTCTGTCACAAACGGAAGCCCTGATTTATGAACCTAAGAAGAGTCCCGCTGGACCAGACCAGTGAGGGTCCATTTAGTCCAGCATCCTGTCTCACACAGTGGCCAACCAATTCCTCTGGAGGGCCAACGACATGGCCTAGAGGCTAGGGTTGCCAGGTATTACCAGCCTTCCAAAGGGGGGCTCCCGGGTCTGTGCCTGGATTTTCTGGTGTGTGCCAAGTGCGTGCACCACAATGACATCACCCAGAAGTGACGTCGTCATGCTGGGCATGTTGGCCAAAAATTCTATGATTGCCATAGAGTTTTTGGCCAAAATGCTAGAGCACTAATGTGAGACACGCCCAGCATGATGACATCATTTCCGGGTGACATCATTGCACCAACGACATCAATGCGGGAGGGGGCTGTTTGAGGGTTGGGCTTCCTCTGTGGCTGGCGGTGGATTGGAGCCCCCAAAATCGGGAGAACCCACACCCTGACCAGGGGTCTGGCAACCCTACTAGAGGCAGGGGCCTTCCCCTGGTAGGCTGTTATCTACATGCTTATTCATTTGCTCAAAGAATTCCAAAAGGTTGGTGAGGCAGGAGTTCCCTTTGCAGAAGCCATACAGATTTCGCCTCAACAGGCTTTATTAATCTGTGTCTAATAATTCTATGTCTGATTACAGTTTCTGCTAATTTGCCTGGAGCAGACATTAAACTACCTAGCCTGTAATTTCCTAGTTCCCCTCTGGAACCTTTTTTTTAAAAAAAAAATATATGATTGGAACATTTGCTGCTTTCCAGTCCTCTGATACAGTGGCTGGTTTTAGTTAAATTACATGTAGAGATTAACATATCAACAATTTTGCTTTTGAGTTCCCTAAGAAGTCTCAAGTATATGCCATCAGGACCTTTTTGGTTTTTAATTTCCCCAGTAGATCTAGAACTTAATCTCTCAGCCAGGGCTCTTTTTGTAGCAGGAACTCCTTTGCATCTTAGGCGACACACCCCTAATGTAGCCAATCCTCCAAGAGCTTACAGTGGCCCCTGTAAGAAGAATTCTGTATGCAGATTGGCCACATTAGGGGTGTGTCACCTAATATGCAAAGGAGTTCCTGCTACAAAAAGAGCCCTGAATCATCACCTTTATTTGACTCAGTTCTTTAGACTCTGTTCCTTAAGAGTCGCTGTGTCCAAAATGCCTTCTCCATAGTGTCATGGAATATACAGTGGTCACTGTATGTTTTCAGGTACCTAAACGACAAACCTGGGTCCACAATCCATTCACAGTTAAGCAAGTATCAATCTCATTTGTTTCAAAAGAAAAGAGTTAAGCAAGTGCTTAGCTTGTAAACACAACTCTCCCACTGAAATCAATGCAACTTACATTTGCTTGACTTCAGCTGGATAGTACCTCTGGATTTATAGGGGAATATACATTGATATTCATGCAGTTTTTCAGATCTGATTTGGTTCTACGCAATGTGCTGAACCCACCCATCCTTAACCATAAATGGGAAGGAGAAATTGTGTGACACTCTTCTCCCCCTTTGTCCCGGCAAAGATACACAGCTTCCTAGATACCATGGCGACATCACACACATGTCCAAATTCCCACCTACTCATTCTAAGAGTTATCTTAGTCTAACATGGAAATGCCTCTTGAAAATCATGTTAATAGTTTTTCGAAACAATTGCAATGAACCAGCAGAACTGGGTACAGAATCTTGGTTTCTGTACTGAGAAGATAAAGCCAATGTGTTCCTTGTTACCACAAAGGGCTGTCACTTACGATAAAACACAAGACTGTTATCAGAACAAAATATTCTGTTTTGGAAAGCAATTTCAATTTCAGCATCATCATTATTAATTAAATTTCTACACCACCACCAATGTTCCCTCTAAGCTGTGGGGTCTTGTGAGCAAAGATTGTACTTTGTGAGTTACTGGCATTAAAGTTGTGAGCGAACGATTTGGCTTCTGCATAAATTAGTTTGCTCTGGAGCCACCCTTCCTGAGCTAAGACAAAAATGTGTGAGCTGGAGGCTAAAAAACTGTGAGCTAGCTCACACTAACTCAGCTTAGAGGGAACACTGACCCCCACCCCCACGAATGGGCTCAGGGCGGCTCACAAACAAGGGCTCACAAGCAAGACCTGCATCACATACCCTGCCAGCCAGTATCTAGTATTTCACAGGGAAATCTGTCTGCTCCCATTTACAGTGGGTATTCCTTACAAAATAGTTAACATTACTTGGTTCTCTCTATCACTTTTCTGTTCTGATAAAAATAAACAGCATTAATATCACCATCCACCTTACAGATGCACCAAACTAGATAAAGGGGTTAGATTAAAAAAAAGTTAAATGCCAAAAAAATAATCAGAGTAGGATGCATTGCATGCAACACCACTGCTGAATCTAGAAGACAGCGGCATTCAGTGTCTGAACTCTTTTCTATTTCTAGCAACATCGGTGGCTTTAGAATTATTAGGGTTGTATTTGAATATGGGTAGATTGTAAAGTTGTATCGGTCCTATGCAAGGCTCCAGAAGTTTCAAGATTATATCAAGATTATGGTTGCTAAAGCAGCTTTCCAAACATTCAGAAAAGTCAGTAGCCCACAACATTTTTTAGCCCACTAGAAAAACTGTTATTTTTGTTAGTCAATTGTAACCTAAGAGATTAAAAAAGAAGATACACTTAAAAAACCTCCCCACCATCTGATTGCCTGGAAGCAATGCTCCCTCTAAGCTGTGGAGTCTTGTGAGCAAAAATTCTACTTTGTGAGCAACTGGCATTTAAAGTCATGAGTGGGCGATTTGGTTACTGCATAGATTAGTTTGCTCTGGAGCCATCTTTCCTGAGCGAAGACAAAAATGTGTGAGTCGGAGGCTAAAAAAACTGTGAGCTGGCTCACACTAACTCAGCTTAGAGGGAACACTGCCTGGAAGTAACTATGGACAGAGGTTCGTGACATCGTACAGGAGGCAGCAATCACCACCATCCCAAAGAAAAAGAAATGTAAGAAAGCAAAGTGGCTTTCTGATGAGGCTTTACAAATAGCAGAGGAAAGAAGGAAAGCGAAAGGCAAAGGCGAAAAGGAAAGATTTACCCAACTGAACGCAGATTTCCAGAGAACAGCAAGGAGAGATAAGGAGGCCTTCCTGAATGAACAGTGCAAAGTAATAGAAGAAAACAATAGAATGGGAAGGACTAGAGATCTCTTCAAGAAAATTGGAGAAATCAAGGGAGCGTTCCATGCAAAGCTGGCCATGATAAAGGACAAAAACGGTAGGGACCTAACAGAAGCAGAAGAGATTAGGAAAAGATGGCAAGAATACACAGAAGAACTATACAAGAAAGACCTCGATGTCCTTGACAACCACGACGGTATAATCACTGACCTCGAGCCAGACATCCTGGAATGTGAAGTTAAATGGGCCTTAGAAAGCATTACTAACAACAAAGCTAGTGGAGGTGATGGTATTCCAGCTGAGCTATTCAAAGTCTTAGAAGATGATGCTGTTAAAGTTCTGCACTCCATTTGCCAGCAAATTTGGAAAACGCAACAGTGGCCACAGGATTGGAAAAGATCAGTATACATTCCAATCCCAAAGAAGGGCAATGCCAAGGAATGTTCAAACTATCGCACAATTGCACTCATATCACACGCTAGCAAGGTCATGCTCAAGATCCTACAAGCTAGGCTTCAACAGTACGTGGATAGAGAACTACCAGAAGTACAAGCTGGGTTTCGAAGAGGTAGAGGAACTAGAGATCAAATTGCCAACATTCGCTGGATTATGGAGAAAGCAAGAGAGTACCAGAAAAATATCTACTTCTGCTTCATTGACTATGCTAAAGCTTTTGACTGTGTGGATCACAACAAACTATGGCAGGTCCTTAAAGAGATGGGAGTACCAGACCACCTCACATGTCTCTTGAGAAACCTGTATAAGGGCCAAGAAGCGACAGTTAGAACCGGATATGGAACAACTGATTGGTTTAGCATAGGAAAAGGAGTACGACAAGGATGTATATTGTCGCCTTGCTTATTTAATATATATGCAGAGTACATCATGCGAAATGCTGGCCTGGATGAATCACAAGCGGGAATTAAGATTGCTGGGGAAAAGATCAACAACCTCAGATATGCAGACGATACCACTCTGATGGCAGAAAGTGAAGAGGACCTCAAGAGCCTCTTGCTCAGGGTAAAAGAGGAGAGCGCAAAAGTGGGCTTGAAGCTCAACATCAAAAAAACTAAGATCATGGCATCCGGCCCCATCACTCCTTGGCAAATAGAAGGGGAAGTCGTGGAAGTAGTGACAGACTTCACGTTCCTGGGATCCCAGATCACCGCAGACTGTGACAGCAGCCATGAAATTAAAAGATTTCCTTGGGAGGAAAGTGATGGCGAACCTAAACAGCATGATAAAAAGTAGAGACATCACCCTGCCAACAAAAGTCCGCATGGTCAAAGCAATGGTATTCCCAGTAGTCATGTATGGCTGTGAGAGTTGGACTATAAGGAAGGCCGAGCGCCGAAGAATAGATTCTTTTGAACTATGGTGCTGGAGGAGACTCTTGAGAGTCCCTTGGACTGCAAGAAGAACAAATCAGTCAATCCTCAAAGAAATCAACCCTGACTGTTCCCTGGAAGGCCAGATAATGAAACTGAAGCTCAAATACTTTGGCCACCAAATGAGAAGGGAGCACTCACTGGAGAAGACCCTGATGCTGGGAAAGATTGAAGGTCAAAGAAGACGGGGACGGCAAAGGATGAGATGGTTAGACAGTGTCACCGATGCAACGAACATGAAATTGAGCAAACTTCAGAGGACGGCGGAAGACAGGAGGGCCTGACGCGATCTGGTCCATGGGGTGGCGAAGAGTCGGACTCGACTGTGCGACTGAACAACAAAATATTTGTCCAGGGCTTTTTTTGTAGAAAAAGCCCAGCAAACTCATTAGCATAAGAGGCCACACCCAGCAGCAGAACTGAGGCTCTGGGGTCTTGTCTTGCTCTTGATGAAATCACAAATAAAGTTGAGCTGATAACTAGACTTGAGCCTGCTCATCCGTGGAACCCACTATTGAACAATGTTCCTGCACAGATGCTATGAAGAACCCCCTTCTCCATCACGCAGGCATTTCCCCCTCGCCTCACGTAGTAACATCACCAGAAGAAGCACGCATTCCTCTCCAGCCTAAAACAAAAAAGGATGTGCCTGATTATGACAATAGCAAGCCATCAGGTTTTCCAGCGGCCCATCAAGATAACGCAGCTGTCAAGCATCTGGTCGTTAACCCAAAGTTCCAGTCCTGCAACCTCTTCCTTCTTTCCTTTGTCCACCCGTTTTCCTAAGAGGTGTTACTCCTAGCCAAGCCATTACCTGCAATTGCCCAGCCATTAATCCCCTTTCTGCCCCATTCATAGATTTACGTTTTCTTAATATCTCCTGGGGACCAGGTGACCAAAGCAGCCCTGCCTCAGGGCACATTTTTGCGTATAAAAGAAGAGCTTTATGCCATTGCTTTCTCTCTTGCTTTTGCCTCTCCTAACTGCTGGTTCCATTCCTAGCACTGTTTGGAACTTCCCACGTGTGTTGCTGGTCAACCCACGACCCCCTTCCCTTATTTTATCCCCTTTTCACTGCAGAAACAACTCATCTCACCGGACAAGTACAGTATCACCCCACCAACGATACTACCTGCTAATGCAGACATCTGTGTACTTTTCTGTCTGAATTCTTAGCTCTGTATTGTGTGTGTATGCTTGTTTTTATATTTGTATGTTTGAGAATCCTTTAGTAAAGAAATCACTACTTTAGTAATCTAGCCTCAGCATCTATTCCTGGGGACTGGGATTTCAAATTCTGGTATACAAATTTATGGTCCTATAATTAATGCCTATTGTCATTTAATAATTCACAATTCCCCACATTTATTAATAAAATAGGGCAATTTGGCTAACAGCTTCTTGCCTCTCTTATCTGTTTTCTTTCTCCATCTTACATTCAAGTTGTTCAGTGGTCTGTCCCTCCAACCATTCTCTTTCATTTCCTTTTATATTTCCAATCTTTCCTATCTTTATATGTTCTTGGGATCTTCTTTTTTCCTGCCATCCATCCATCCTTACCTTTTTCCTTTTTAAAAAAGCTTCCAAAATCTTTGCTCTTCTTTCCTGATTTTTCATTAGGGAGAGTCAGCATTGCTTTTTAAACCCTAGACATTTGAAAACTAGCTTTTGACAATCTCCCTCCCTCTTTTTTTTCCTTATTTGCACGTTAGATTGTAACCAATGTTCCCTCTAAGCTGTGGAGTCTCGTGAGCAAAAATTCTACTTTGTGAGCTACTGGCATTAAAGTTGTGAGCAAGCAATTTGGCTCCTGCATAAATTAGTTTGCTCTGGAGCCATCCTTCCTGAGCTGAGACAAAAATGTGTGAGCCAGAGGCTAAAAAACTGTGAGCTAGCTCACTCTAACTCAGCTTAGAGGAACACTGAAATTTGTAACCCTACTAGTAGATGCCTGCTATATGTAGCTGGACAGACCGCAACCTCTGTGCAGTTCATATTTGCTTAGCTATTCTGAGTCTACTTACTCCCTCTGTTTTCATACCCTTCCTAGTGTGTCTATTAATCACTGCATCAGGATTTATTATCTGGATATCTTTCTTCTCTCTTTCAGAGGACATAAATCAAGCTATTTTTCTATTACATTTTCAGTTTGTTGAGATAATGTGCTAAACTTTCTTTCCTTCAGGTACTAAATCTCACCAGGCACTACATAAACAAACATCTGGATTTTGTGGTGCCTCTCCTTCTAAAATATAGCAAGGAATGGCTGTCTTTGGGATATCCTGTTTTTCGACCTGTCTGGTGGCTCAGCCCCACTGAATCAGTCAGCTTTACAATTGATGATGAATTTCTTATAGGAGATGAGGTAAGAAATAAATTCTACCCCAGAATGTTTTAATTTCAAGGGCCAGTAACAGAGATTGCTTATTTTTTTTTGTAGTAGGAACTCCTTTGCATATTAGGCAACAGACCCCCTAATGTAGCCAATCCTCCAAGAGCTTACAGTAGCCCCTGTAAGAAGAGCTCTGTATGTAACCCTTTTAGGTTCCTGTACACAAGTTACATCCAAACAAGTAGTAAAATCACACACTGCTTCATGGTTTGATTAAGAATATAGGAATATAAAAGCCCATTTATGTTCCATTTACTGCAAATTTCATCATTCTGCAGCTACCTGCTTGCCAGCGAAGTACCAGATACTCAAAAATTATTTACATCATCTTATAAAGACTAACAGGTTGACCTTTATCAATAAACAGTGGCAACAACTTCTCGGTGCTATTATCCAGAATGAAAACAGGCAGTTCTGGGCCATAATTAATGGTGCTACTTGTTCTGAGACACCCTTTATATCAGCTATCACACCTGATACATGGTTCTAATTTCATGGCTGCAGTCACAGTCACCATGGTAAATAAGACTGGCCAAATGCCAGCCGCTTGGACCAACGCAATAATTGTTCCCATCTACAAAAACGGTTGTCATCTTAATCCCTCTAATTTTAGACTAATTAGTCTTTTATCTGTCATTGGGAAACTCTATGCTAAATTTTTGCAAATCAAGCCCAGCACCTGGATGACATTTAGTAAAATTTTAGGACCAGAACAGGTGGGTTTCTGCCAGGGGAAGTCAGCTCTGGACCACTGTTTAGTCCTCGCTCATTTGATCAATAAGTACGTAAGAAGGAAAAGGTCTAAACTGTATATTGCCTTTTTGGACCTTAAGGGGGCCTTTGATTCTGTTTCAAGGGAACTTCTCTGGGTAAAGCTTGAGGGGATGTCTTTGGATAAGAGGTTATTATTTATTATCAAAAGACTTCACACCTCCACATCCTGTCAGGTCAGGTGTTCTTCATCTGGGAGACTTTCCCCTAAGATCTGTATTAGGAATGGGGTAAAGCAGGGGTGCATTTTAGCCCCCCATCTGTTTAAACTTTTTTTAAATGACCTTGCCCCTTTTTTGTCATTCGTTGATGGCCATAGCCCTAGTCTTGGCTCTTCTCTTATTCCCTTGCTATTATATGCAGATGACACGGTTCTTTTGTCTACTTCTCGTGTTGGATTAAACCGTGTACTGAACTGTTGCCATGGATATTGTGTGATTAACAGATTGGAGTTGAATTATGAAAAATCAAAGGTAGTAGTCGTTCCCTATTCCCGAAAATCTTATAACTGGATTATTAATGGCAACAAACTTGAACAGGTTAAGCACTTCAAATATCTGGGCATTTATTTCTAATCCAATGCACCAATTGCTCTGCTTCTGCCAGAGGGAACACAGGAATGATGGTGATTTATGTGACATTTTCAATAGCTTTCTAACAGCCCTACAATGTTCACAGTTAGGTTTAGAATACATTAGCAAATCAACACCTTCCTATAAAAATATAACATTTGAGGCTTTCCATTTAATAACATTCTAGATACCATTTTTCACGTTCCTCATTTCCTCTCCCGTTCCCTTAATTTTTCTTGAATCTGGACATACCATAATCCTTACAGAAAATCTACCACACACCTGTTTGCTACCTACAATATGTCATATAACAAACTGGATGCTGGGAGGGCCTAGTGTGTTTGTTGTTGTTCAGTCACACAGTCGAGTCCGACTCTTCGCGACCCCATGGACCAGATCACGCCAGGCCTTCCTGCCTTCCGCCGTCCTCTGAAGTTGGCTCAATTTCATGTTCGTTGCATCGATGACACTGTCTAACCATCTCATCCTTTGCCGTCCCCGTCTTCTTTGACCTTCAGTCATTCCCAGCATCAGGGTCTTCTCCAGGGAGGGCTCCCTTCTCATTGGGTGGCCAAAGTATTTGAGCTTCAGTTTCATTATCTGGCCTTCCAGGGAACAGTCAGGGTTGATTTCTTTTAGGATGGACTGATTTGATCTCCTTGCAGTCCAAGGGACTCTCAAGAGTCTTCTCCAGCACCATAGTTCAAAAGAATCTATTCTTCGGCGCTCGGCCTTCCTTATAGTCCAACTTTCACAGCCATACGTGACTACTGGGAATACCATTGCTTTGACCATGCGGACTTTTGTTGGCAGGGTGATGTCTCTACTTTTTATCATGCTGTTTAGGTCATTGAGGACTCAGTGTTTTACATGGTGCTGCTTGGTTCATTATTGTAGGGCTTACTGCATCCTTTCTGAAGCTTCTCTTTTTGCTTAAGAGGAAAGCAGTCTTTATAAATAAAATCCAAAACCAATGAAATGAGGAATACAATAAAAATAGGTTCTACTGATTCAATATCCACAGATCAAAGTGATTTCATGTGTGGATTTCAGTGCCCAGTGCATTCGTAATGGCAGCTCGGATAAAATGTTGATGTACTTGTGGTTGTGAATTTTAGTGGGGAAAACTCTATCAAATATGATATACAGTGCTATCGACTTCAGTGGCCAGAAGGGAGTAACTCTGCTTAGGATAACAGTCACTTAACCATGGCTTCATAAAAGAAAAATAGATGAAACATTAATGGTGTAGAATATTCTTCAGCAGATCAAAACTTTTCTCAAGTGGTCAACAGCAGTTGGCATGTAAATATATATATATATATATGATTAGGAAGGGGGAATCTTTCCCATATCACTTCCCAGGTATAAATCATCCATAGAGCTGCAATGAGTTCTGCAGGAGGAAAAAGTACAAGTGTTGCCTTGGATTTAAAAAATGCAGGAAATCTGAACTGCAGATCTCCCACATTACTGTTAGTTTTGCCCTTAGAAATGTCTGCTATGGAGAATATTTCCTTTATAGATTTTAAACTCAGATTGCCATGTTTCTGTTAAAGCATGACAAGCTTATTGCATAAAAAATGTCAAGACTGGCACTGAAAAAGAATTCAGCATTGAACCAATATATATTAGGGTATGGTAGGAAAACACAGGGCATTTGGCTCAAAGAATCACTGAGCCTAGCAGATCACGCAGCCCTTGGCTCAATGGACTGATTTGTGTGTGTGTGTGACAGGGTGTGTAAAGTGCCATCAAGTTGCGGCTGACTTATGGCGACATGAGCAAGGCAAGGGAAAAGGCAAGTGAAAAGCAGAGATGGTTTGCTATCGTCTTCCTCTGCAGAGTCTTTCTTGACAGTCTCCCTTCCAAGTACTGTCCCTGTTTAGCTTCCAAGATCTGACAAGATTGGACTATACCATGCTGGACTGATTCATACATGCATGTTTATCACTTGATGACTGTACCATAAAGAGGTGATGTACCTGTGAGAAAGAGCTACTGCAGATCCAACATCATAGGCATACCTTTCTTTGGTGTAGTGGTTTGGTGTAGTGGTTCCTTTGGTGTAGTGGTTAAGTGCGTGGACTCTAATCTGGGAGAACCGGGTTTGATTCCCCACTCCTTCACTTGCACCTGGCTGGATGACCTTGGGCATGCCGTGGTTCTGATAAGAGCTGTCCTTGAAAAAGAACAGTTTCTGTCAGAACTCTCTCAGCCCCACCTACCTGTCTGTTGTGGGAAGGGGAAGGGAAAGGAGTTAGCATAACATATTCGCATAATGTATTTGCATATGCCACACCCCCTGACATCACCGGAAGTGTGTCAGAAAGCCACACCTACCGCTCAGACTCCACTGGATTGTTTTGGATTGCTAGCTATGGGGGGCGGGAATGTGCAGATCTGCCCTCACAGAGGAAGGAGAGCTTGTACCTGAATAAAACTTGGTTTTAAAGGTGCCACTGGACTGTTTGGGATTGCTAGCTATGGGGGGGGGGAACACGCAGATCTGCCCTCACAGAGGAGGGAGAGCTTGTACCTGAAGG
>NW_015167084.1:376392-400381 GCF_001447785.1 Gekko japonicus
CGTCTCCTCTGCTCTCCCACAGGAAATGAACCCTGGCTGTAGCAATTATTTTAAATTTGCAGTGGTAATAATAAAATGCTGTAACTGTCCTGTATCCAAGGAAAGTGTGTGTATGTGTGTGAGTGAGTGAGTGTGTGTGTGTGTGAGAGAGAGAGAGATAAAGTATAACTAAGTGCAAAATATTTATCTTTTCTCACAAATTAAATCCCTTTCTCCTTTACCCTGATAAGTATTTCCCATGTGCATATTCCTTAATAAGGAATCCTTATATGTTGGGGAAGAATCCCTGGACCTGATAACTCAGATCTTTCCCCCCAAGATGCCAGATTCCAAGCAGCAACAACAACAACAACAACAACAACAACTTGAAAGTTGCTAGTTGCCATTTGAGACATCTTTTAAAAATACCTTAAGAATGCCCTGTAGCTATTTGCTGTGTTGATTTCTATGACATCCTCTTACCTGTGACACTTCTAACTATTTCAAATCTTGTTCATCTAGATTAATAAAACGATCGTATGGTACGTTAATGTGATCATCAATCAGCATTTAGCAAAGTACTAGAAAGAGATTAAAGAGCAATTAGCATTTTAATTCCTCTCCAGTTAAATTTCAAATACAGTCAATATCTAATTAAGTCATTTGAAGCATTTTCCAATGTGCTGAACTTAAAATTAATATTAAAAAACCTAAATATTTCTGCCAGACCAAGGCAATGATACATAGATCCAATGTCTTTGATTCTAATACTGTCACATGGAAGGATCTACAGCTGTAGGGGTTTTAAATATCATATTAAGAAGACTCTCATTAAGCACTCCAATCACGATGGTGCTTAGTACATAGCTGTGGCCAGGGGTCATTTTCTGCAGGAGCGCACAGGATCGGAGCTCCGGCAGTAAAGAGCCCAAGGGGGTGGGCACATGCAACAAGCTCCACCCCCCTGCTCCCATCAGCCCTCAGTCAGAGCAAGAAGCAGCCAGGTAAGTTACAGAGCTCCCACCGGCCCCCCGATCCAAAACAGTCCAGTGGCACCTTTAAGACCAAGTTTTATTCTGGTACAAGCTCTCCCTCCCCTGTGAGGACAGATCTGCACGTCCCATCCCCCCCAATAGCTAGCAATCCCAAACAGTCCAGTGGAGCCTGAGCGGTGGGTGTTGCCTTCTGACACACTTCCGGTGATGTCAGGGGTGTGTGCCATATGCAAATGAGTTATGCTAATGTGTTATGCTAATGAGCTCCTGCACCTCTTTTTCTGCAAAATGACCCCTTCTATCTCTCACATTAGGCCTTCTATCTCTCACATTAATTTGCATAATTTTATTTGATAATTACTAACAACAACAAAGTGTTTCTATTTATTTATTTATTAACCTTTACTGACCCAGCTCTGTCAAAAGATGAAGTCATGTCGAGAAAGAGGTACTTTTCTCCCTTTCTCACAATATAAGAACTCGTGGGCACTCCATGAAATTGCTGAGCGGTCGGGTTAGAACAGATAAAAGGAAGTCCTTCTTCAACCAAAGGTTGATTCACACATGGAATTCACTGCCACAAGAGGTGGCGGCGGCCACAAGCATGGACAGCTTCAAGAGGGAACTGGATAAGCATATGGAGCAGAGGTCCATCAGTGGCTATTAGCCACAAGGTATAGATAGGAACTCTCAGGCTGGGGCAAGTGATGCTCTGTATTCTTGGTGCTTGGGGAGGGGGGGCAACCGTGGGAGGGCTTCTGGAGTTCTGGCCCCACTGGTGGACCTCCTGATGGCACCTGGTATTTTTGGCCACTGTGTGACACAGAGTGTTGGACTGGATGGGCCATTGGCCTGATCCAACATTGGCTTCTCTTATGCTCTTATGTTCTCTTATGTTCTTATGTATAAGCTGTATTAACTATTAGCTGAGTAACAGGACATACCACAAGGCTCTACGTCGGTTCTGATCATACAAAACATCTGCCATTTCCACAGATGGTTGGCCGTGTAACTGGTCTGCCTCTGTGGCCAGTGTAATGTGCAACCAAGCAACTTATGAAAGATTGCCCCTTTCTTCTGTAGAGCTTAAAATTACATTGAGATGAATAGTCGCTGTTTCTTTCCTTTCAATGTTCTTTACTGCAGTGCTGCTCAGAATATTGTTGAGGGCAGGTCCTGAAGGTAGCTGAACACTTCTTTCTGCTTTGATGATTCTACATGTGCCTGATAGTCAGTCTTGGCCCTGTGCAAGATCTATGCATATTACAGCTGGCTACGTGGCCACAAGGTGATCCGATTACTGTGTTTTGCAGACCAATTGGTGTTCCGTCTACAGTGAGGCATGTGGGGAAAGTTATTAAACACATAGCCTTCTGAAAACCAATCTGGCTGGGTGGCAGATCAATCAGACACCATCAGCTGTAATACACGGTGATCTTGTCACACAGCCAAAGGTCGAATCTGCATTTGCATTTTTAAATTAGTTTCATGCTGCTGTGACGCCGTCTTTCTCTATGCTTGTTTGAATGTTGTTTGGAGAAGATTCTTTTAAAGCAGTGCGGAGGTGCAATGACAGTGGAGCCGCCCCGAAAGGACAATAAACATATGTGGACGTGCAAAAGTATGCTATCACTCTTGAGGTGTGAAAACGACACCAAATGTAGACAGCTTTTTAAAAGACGATGTCAGAAGGCTGGGACACCGGTGGGAAAGACAAATGCAGATTCAGCCAAAGTCAGTTTTCAGTTATCTGAAATGATCCTTCCTGATCCTTGCAAAGGATTAGGCTGCTTCCACATGGGCATTTTTTCCCTGTATGGAAAGTGGTTAAGACGCTGAACTGCAGGCTGGAAGGTCGGTAGTTCAGCAGTTCGAGACCCGAGTGTGCCGCATGATGGAATGAGCTCCCGTCTCTGGTTCCAGCTCCTACCAACCTAGCAGTTCGAAAGGAAGAAATTGCAAGTAGATAAATATGTACTGCTTCGGTGGGAAGGTAACAGCGTTCCATGCACCTTGGCGTCTAGTCATGCCGGCCGCGTGACCGCGGAAACGTCTTCGGACAGTGCTGGCTCTTCGGCTTGGAAACGGAGATGAGCACCGCAACCCTAGAGTCGGATTCGAGCAAGGGAAACCTTTACCTTTACCTATGGAAAGCAGAAAGCTACAGCATTAAATGGCAATGTCCACAGAACGTTGTGCTCATTCTCAGCATCACTTGTGGTGCTTCTTGGGCCTTCCCCTTTAAAGTGAATTAAAAACAAACCCATTTTAATCCATCTCAAAGGGCATAGCTGAACGGGAGCATCTATGTGGACCTGCCCTTTGTTGCCACTCTGCTTCCAAAATGGCCCAGGGCAGCTTGCTGTCCCATGTCACATTATTCTTTTTTTTAATGGGGGAAGGATCAAGAAGGAACCTGTGCAGATGCAGCCTTAGTCAGGAACATTGGGAAGAGGGCACTAGTCTGGCTGCATAGTATTTGTATGTGAGTCCCTAAACTGATATTGCTGGACATTGCCAGACGAGGTGAGCAAAGAATCAGCAGTACCTCATTAAAAGGTCAGAAATGCCTGACCTCATATCTGCTGAGCAAAGAAAAAAGCAAAATGAAATAAAATGACGACAGAAAACAGACAAGCAGTATCTCCTAAGAAGAAGATCCCTGCTGGATAAGACCAGACGAGCATCTAGTTCAGCATCTTGTTTTACACAGTTTCCAGCCAGTTGCCCTTGAAGGCCTACAGCAAAGGCACAAAGTTCACTCTTCTTCACACAGTAGTTAATCTTATAAACCTCTATCATGCACCCCACTCAATTTCTCTTTAAACTGAAAAGCTCGAAATGCTTTAGCCTTTCTTGGGCTGAGTTCAGACTGGCAGTTTGCCCCAATACAGGCGCGTGTGAGGAACGTTTCACAAGCGGATTAAAGGGGCCGTTCACACAGGCACATCTGTCCGGTGTCCCCCACCCGTACTTGACCCGTCTTGTAGCGCTTGCCTCCCGGGTTTAAAAGATACCTGGTGAAAGTGGTAGCAAACCCTGGAGAGCCCGTTTATCCCGCTTCATTCCGCTTCCCGAAAGTGTGAACGCTAACCGCTAAAAGCCGGGAACAGCCTGCGTTATTAATGTGTGCCGGCTGTTTACGCTGACTGACCTCCTAGCCTCACTCTGGCACCAGGAAGGTGCAGGTGATTGCCTTGAAGAGGGGGTAGTGATGTCGCTGGATGTGCCTATGGCCCACAGAGGTCGGATCCTGCCCTATTTGCCGCTGCGCCTAGGCTGCCGCAAGGAAAACGTCGCTTATAGCCATGCCTCCAGGCCAACAGTGTGAACGCTCCCTCGTGCCTCCTCCCGGTATGGTCCCGCATCAGTCCGCACAGTGTGGCCGGGAAAACCCGGAACAGTTTGTTCTGGCTCTTTTTTGCCACGACTCCCTCCCGCTTCAAACTGCCAGTCTGAACTCAGCCTTGGAAGGGAATATGTGGAAACCCCAAAAATCGGGGGATCCCCCCGCCCCTACCTGGGAACTGGCATCCCTACCTGACACAGTTTCTCACACTTACCACATTCACCTTACAAACCAATCCATTGCTTGGTGCAGCTCCAAGTGCTGCAAAGGGGGCAGGGGGCCTTCTGCCTTCTCTCTTCTACCGTTTCACCTAGGGACCAGCTGGAGGGGGCTGTTTGCCCCTTTTCTGGGTTTCACGTGCCCTCATTCACACGACCCCAGGACTCATGGAGCCTGAGAAAAGGGCTAAGCGGGTTTTGAAGAAAAAGCACCAGTCAGGCGAGGTATTAGCCATCCCCCTTTTGCTACACTTTAGATTATGTCCCAACCCTACAATTTTTTAGAGTTTCGGCAGCAGGTCTGTTTCTACAAACAGTCGGTCTTCCTGCATATATTTATACTTTTAGAATTCTTTCAAAATGACCTATTTTAGGACAATAGTCATAGAAAACAAAGTACAGCAGCAAAAACATTTCACAAAGGCATAATATAAAATTCTAACAACCAGAAATTTAAAATGATAAAAAAATCCTTGTAAATAGCTCTACATTCCAAGTCGTACCACCCATTTGTAGAACAGGAGTGAGTATTCAGGGGTCTATCATTGATAAGCAATGGCTTATAATTTGTACAATCTCTTCATAGTGTTGAATAATATTCGGTTCTGATCCTAATAGAACTTGTCTCCTGTCCTTCATATCAGCACTCTCCATAGCAACCTGTACTGTTTGTAAATAGCTCTAGGAGGGATTATATCATTTTCTGCAAGGTGTTGCAAAATTGGGTACCAGATTGAGGGAAATTTAGTACAATAGTTATCATTAGTAAGTTGTGTCATTCTGTCTGCTAACTTGGCCATAACAAAACAGTATCGAGTGTAATTTGAGTTCAGGATTTAATCACATAACTTCTTCTGGATAACCACATGAACAGAACTATTTCCTGTGCGATTCAGTCATACCCAATGCAGAAATATAGCCTGCATTAACCACAAGAGATACAGGTAACCCAAAAACAAAGAGTGGACCATCAGACTGTCTTCAAAGGGCCTGGGAGCCAAAGCTGAGATACCAGTTCAGTACTGGAAATATAATATGTCTGCAATGACTGGCAATTTCAGGTAAAATAAGTATAGACTCAAACCCAAGCCCCAGTATATCACTTAAAAAGTATGTTTCACGTGCTTGGAAAGAATCAGCATGCTTTAATAGTGAACAATCCACGCACTCTAGTTCCATGGTACTCAATGTATCAAAGCAGAACAAAAAGGCTGTTCTCAACACTTTTTATGAAAATGAAGCTTGCAGATTTTCATTGCCATATCTGGAGTGTTCTTTGCTGAATATTAAGATATTTTTGGTTTTAAAAAAGGTCAAATTGAAACAGAATAATACTGGAGCTCCATAGAAGTATTTCAGTGTTGATAAAAAGGAACTTCTGAAATGCACTGATTTTTAGATATCTTGTTGTCAGATAGCCCTGTCATAGATCTGGAATGTGGAGGGGTACCCTCCTTCTCGTTCCCAGCTCTTTCCTGCTCAGCTACTATGCACTATCTCATGCTTGACCTTGTAGAAGTTACAGCTGCAGTTTACACGGCTGGGAAAGTTAACGACATTTTTGCTTTGCCCGCTTGCTTTCCCCGCGCGTGAGTTATATCCATTGGGAATGTTTGATTTCACTATAAGTCAGAGGCCCTAGTACTGACGGCCATTCCTGACACAAGCTGTACACGTGTTCTTTAGTACTGGATCCACTAATAAACAGTTATCTTCTTATGAAGCCCTGTGTGGTGTGACCTGACTAAGAAGCCTGACACTTGGCAATATGAAACCTGTGGTGTGACCGGACTAAGGAGCCTGACACTTGTACTTTAGTAGAAATAAATTAATATTTTGTACATGTTATGATCTTGGCAATATGAAATCACAAGCATTCCAATCTTAGTGACATTTGTTTGTTTTTAATATCAAGTGCCCCCGTAACCATGTTTCTTCAGTTCTTAAGGCCCAGCTAGGGAGGGAAACAGTAAAACAAATTACTGCAAGAATAATCAATGGATGCAAGAAGGGTAAAACATGGTAAGTTGCAGAGCTCCCCCCCGGCCTCCTGGTCCAAAACAGTCCAGTGGCACCTTTAAGACCAAGTTTTATTCAGGTACAAGCTCTCCCTCCTCTACGAGGACAGATCTGCACGTGCCCCCTCCCCCAATAGCTAGCAAACCAAAGCAGTCCAGTGGAGGCTGAGTGGTGGGTGTTGCCTTCTGACACACTTCTGGTGATGTCAGGGTGTGTGGCATATGCAAAGAAGTTATGCTAATGAGCTATGCTAATGAGCTCCTGCACCTTTTTTTCTACGAAATGACCCCTGCTACCAGGCAACCCCTGCCTCCAAGCTGCTATTTACTCTGTGGATGAAAACACGCAATATGTGTGTTTATTTAGTGCATTTTATCTTTTGCATCCTCCAAGGAGCTCAGGGTTAAGTACATGATTCTCCTGCCTGCATTTTATCCTCAGCAACCCAATTTTATCTTCAGCAATGCAAGGAATTAGGTTAGGCTCAGAGAGAATGCCTATTCCAATGTCACTCGCTAAGTTTCACAGCAGATGGGCTTTGAACCCACATCTCCCCAGTCCTGGGTACCTATGTCTAGTGCAGAAGTGCTATTTTGGAAGTGGAGCAGGGAGATTTCAGTGGGAAGATAGCAAGATTCATCACAAGGTTTGTCTGCTTTGGATATATGCTCAATTAAATTACCTAACCCACCCCAAACACTGAATTTAAAGTGCACTTATTCTTGTTAGTTTTATACCTTAAAATAGCCAGAGATTAGGGTTGCCAAATCGACTTACCTCTGCCGGCGGGGGACTTTGTGCTGGCTCCCGGTGCGCGCGTACGTGCCACATGTACATCACAGGGAAGTACTCTATGTTTCCCCCTCAAATGGCTGTGCCCCACCCCCAGCGTGCCCGGCATCATGACGTCACTTCCCTGTGATGTGCACGCGGGGGTGGGGTTTTCCCCGGGGCCCGATTCTGCGGGGGCGGAAATTGGGCCTCCAAAGCAGGGGGAAATCCGCCCCCAAGGGGGATTTGGCAGCCCTACCAGATATGCATATACTTACATGGAATAGAAAAATCTTATTTTTACTTTTTAAATCCATGGGAATATTCATTCAGTTAAACCATGTACAGATTGTATTTATACTAGGGATCAAATAGGTGGAATGATCTCTAGGCCTTTTATCAGAAACTTACTGGAGTCTGCTTGTTTTTGTAGTTTTGCTTTTTGGAGTACACTTGTGTGCTAGACTATAAACTGATGTCACCTGCTGGCCATTTGTCATTCAGGCCATTTATCATCCTTGCTTAAGTAGCTGAACTGTCACAGACATTACAGAGAGGATGATGGAGAGGGCAACAGGAGCTATGGGCTGAGAAAATGTGGACACTCTGAGACCGATTTCACACAAGAGCTGCGCCACGGTCACGCCTCCCTTTGCCCTGCTTCTATTGGTCAATTTCCCACTCGAAGCTACGCGGCTGCGTTTTGACCTGCGGCTTTGCCCCATTTCCCCCACGGTTTCGTGATCCTCAAAAAACAGGATCACAAAACTGCGGGGAAAAATCAGGCAAAGCCGTGGGTCAAAACACGGCCGCGTGGCTTCGAGTGGGAAACTGACCAATAGAAGCAGGGCAAAGGGAGGTGCGACCGCGGCACAGCTCTTGTGTGAAATCGGTTTGAGGGTCAAAGACTGGCTGAGCTGCTGTGATGTCACAGAACATCCACAAAGGAACGGCCCTTATTCAGAATACCACAAATCATAAAGTTCCCTATTTCGAAGTGCTCAACTGCCATTAGCATGCAATGGGACTACATTACAGCATAATCATGTTCTTTATTTAATTATGTTCTCACAACATTAAAACTGGTACCATTGTGTTCTGATTTGAAGTGATCTCCACTGCTGCCATAAACTTGTTCAGCCCGTGAGGTGATCGTGGCATGTGATGTTTATTTTTTTCCCCCTTTTAAATTCAGGTACTTGTTGCCCCGATAACAGAACAAGGGCAAAGTCAAAGAGACATCTTTCTGCCCAGGGAAGGTCAGAAGTGGATGGACACAAACACTGGCCAGGTGTTTGATGGAGGCACCTTCATCAAGAACTATTCTGTCACACTTGTGGACGTCCCTGTTTTTGTTAGGACTTCTTAGATAATCAGGCTGTCCCAGATCTCAGAAGGTTTACCTACCACTCAGAAAAATATTGCTGACGTGAGTTTCCTTGCTGACACGACGATCTCTCTTTCTTTTAAAAGACATTTCAGCTAGGTGTACTGTTTCAGGATTATATATTAAAGCAAATATTAAAACGTAAAATCAAGAACTATTCTGTCACACTTGTGGAGGTCCCGGTTTTTGTTAGGACTTCTTAGATGTCCGGCTGCCCCAGATCTCAGAAGGTTTACCTGCCACTCAGAAAAATATTGCTGACGTGAGCTTCCTTGCTGACACGACGATCTCTCTTTCTTTTAAAAGACATTTCAGCTAGGTGTACTGTTTCAGGATTATATATTAAAGCAAATATTAAAACGTAAATGTTTATTGCCATTGCTATTTTTCAAAAACGGTAAACTCCTGCAAGAGCCTTGGTCTGGATTACATTTTACCAGCACTTTGGGACAAGGGCAGCCCCATGTAGAGAGTATTACAGTAATCCAATCTCTAAGTGACCATTGCATGGATTACTGTTGCCAGGTCATTGCGTCTGAGGAAGGGAACCAGCTGCCTAATCAGCCGAAGATGGTAAAAGGCCATCTTGGCAGTGTCAGCTACTTGGGCCTCCATCGTTAAGGAGCCATCCAAGAGCACTCCCAAGCTCCAAACCAGTGGCACCCCATCGAAGGTTGGGAGTGGGATGATGATGATGATGATGATGATGATGATGATGATGATGATGATGATAATCTTTCAATTTATTAATTGCTCAATCCTGCAGAGCTGCTGGCTCTGAGCGATTTACAGTTACACATTTCAAAAGGGTCTAACAATGATTCATAGGGGTAAGGGAGGACAACACATATAAATCCTTTAAATTGCACAAGTTTGCAGCCGACTGGGATTTTGTTTCAGCTGTAGACTAGACATGTTCCAGACGGCATATTTCCTCGGCTTGGCTTGATGACGTCTCCTTTCTCCAAGACTCCAGGACTGCTTCGAGTCACAACGCCACACTGCCACTGCCTGGCCGGAAGGGCCCCTTACAGGCTTCTTGATGCCGAAAGAGATCTTTCTAGGCTTCCGATCTTATGAGCTGGACATTCCATTCGCCGGCTAACACCTCCCCCGCCGGGGGGTTTAGTGTGCCCACCCTCTCTAAGGAGTGGTACCCATCTTATCTACTCGCCGAAGCTTTCGAACTACTGGGTGGACGGCGAGCTGGGGACAAGGCTGGTAGCTCACACCAGCACGGGGCTAGAACTGACAGCCATTCTGTTCAGCTCAGATGTTACTTTATAGCCAGAGGATAAATCCCCTGTGCCACCGCTCCCCTCAACCGAGGATCCCTAACCCTGGACTGCCACGACTCAGACACAGGACCTCTGTCTTCATCAGATTCAATTTCAGTTGGCTCAGTCTAAATTACCCAGCTACGGCTTGTAACGCCAGGTCCACATCTTCTGGTCCTGAGTCAGACCAGCCACCCAACAACAGATAGAGCTGGGTGTCATCTGCGTACTGGTGACATCCCAGCCCATGCCTCCAGGCAATCTGGGCAAGAGGGTACATATAGATGTTGAATAACATTGGGGAGAGAACAGCCCCTTGTTGCACTCCGCAAACCAGTGGGTGCCTCCGGGACATCTGCTCCCCTAGCACCACCCTCTGCCCCCAACCTTGTAGGAAAGCGGAGAGCCACTGCAAGGCAGATCCCTGAATCCCGGCATCAGTGAGGCGGTGGATCAGTGTCAGCTAGCTGCCATATCTGTGTTGTTTACCCTTCCCTGTTCCCGCTTGCTTGCAGCTCAGCAGCTTGCCGTAAACATGCCAGGGAGGCCATGGGAACTAGACGTCGTTATCAGTCTGGCCTTGTGAAGTAGGGAGGGCTTGGGGTCCACATTTGGTGTGAAATTTCCTGCTCTCAGGAAACCCTGCGACTCTCCCACTCTTTATGTAATCTCCCGCCGGGAGTCTTCCCGCCCGCGCACTCGAAGTTCATTTGCTTAGCTAATGGCCTTGCCCAGCTATATGTATTGGGATGTTCCCACCTTCTAGTTATTCCTAACAATAATCCTGTGGACAGGGTACCAGTCTTGTACACTAATAAAGCAAAACGCTTCTTAGGAAACGTGTGTGAAGAGTGACTTGCTGTGGAACCTGACATAAATTGTTAGGAATCACATACCAGCTCGTTGCTGCACCTCGCAGGCGGGAAGCGATGAAATCAACTTGCGTTGCCTCGTTGGGGAACAAGTGAGCCCAGCGTTCAACAAACTTCATCACCTGCACGATAAAGAATGACAGGTTCTCCGGGTCGCCATCATCAAACATTACGTCCAACAAGTCTTTAGGTCGTGGCATCGCCAGGGGAGGAGGGGGGGAGCTGGAACCACTGGTAGCGCCGGGGGTTGCAACTGGCCCGGCAGCAGCGACGGAGGGGGGGCGGCGGTGCAGGCAGTTGCGGGACCGGCAGGCCAGGACTGATGGTTGACAGTGTCAAATGCTGCCGACAGGTCTAACGACAACAGTACTGCCAACCGCCCCAATCCAGATGCCCTTGGAGGTCATCTGTGAAGGCAACCAATGCTGCCTCCGTTCTATGGCCTGGGCAAAAGCCAGACTGGAATGGATCTAATATATCAATGACATCCAGAAAACTCTGCATAAATACTATAAATGGGTGTCACACAGCAACTATTATGCCTCGCTTTTACAAATACCCTGTTGCGTTGTTCTTCACACCAGAGGTGGGCAGGGCATGTGAGCTAGCTGGATGTCACACATGGGCCTCTGAGTTGTCGACATTTATCAAGGGCAGTTTGCCTAACTGCTTGCAGCAACGTGCATACTCTCTCTCTGCTGATGCCTGCGTGTTGCATACAGAATAGGGGCTTTGTGACTGAGAACCAGGGGACTGACAAGTGAATAGCAAGGAGAGGGAAAGGATAGAGAGGGAGGAAACTGACTAGCCAATTTCCTTCAGTTCCGCTCTATTCTGCTTAGTTCCGCTCTATTCTGCTATGGTCAGGCCTCCCCTGGAGTCCTGTGTCCAGTTTTGGGCACCACATTTTAGGAAGGATGTTGACAAGCTCAAGCGTGTCCAGAAGAGGGCAACCAGGATGGTGAGAGGGTTGGAATCAAGTCTTATGAGGAAAGGCTGAAAGAGTTGGTTATGTTTATCCTGGGAAAGAGAAGGCTTAGAGGGGACATGATTGCAGTCTTCAAGTATTGGAAGGGCTGTCATGTAGAAGATGGAGCGGATCTATTCTCTCTTGCTCCGGATTGCAAGACTAGATCTAATGGGTGGAAATTACAAGGGAGTCAATACCAGCTAAATATCAGGAGAAACTTCCTAACTGTAAGAGTGGTTGAGCAGTGGAACAGTCTGCCTCCGGAGGTGGTGGAGGCTCCTTCGCTGGACGTTTTCAAGCGAAGGCTGGACGACCATCGTTCGGGTATGTTGTAAGTATGTTGGGCTATCTTTCAGCTATGCTCCTGCAGAGTGCAGGGGGTTGGACTAGATGACCTGCAAGGTCCCTTCCAACTCTAACATTCTGTGATTCTATGATTTATTTACTTATTCATTCAAAAGATTTTTATTGTGCCTTTCCAATAAAATGTCCAAAGCAGTCTATGACCCTCTCCATCCAAGGCTAACTTGTGGTGGTGGTGGTGGTGGGGAATGACATCAGTCCTTCTTGCATTACTAATTCAAACTGCAGGTAAAGGAATCACATTCTTAGATACATTTCCATGTTTTAAAAAATCTTGCATACCGAAAGCAATTATGCGGAGTAGAAATAGGTCATTCTCCTTTGCATGGTAATTTTTTTTTAATTTCCACAGATTTTTTATTAGACAAAGGAATCCTCAAAAGTTTATTATTTAATTTCTTTGCAAAAATTTATATCCCACCTTTCTGCCTTTACCAGGGCCACCAAAGTGGGTAACAATTTAAAACATACCTGATAAGGGACATGATAAAACCATTAAAATGAGCCCCCTCCAAAACATGCATCATTAAAACAATTTCAAAAGAGTTAAAAAACAGTTAATAGACACACAAAATACATATAGAACGTTGTTTAGGAAAGGGGGATCATTGACGGAATCCCAAATGCTTAAAAAAGTCTTCAGTCACTGGTGGAAGATGGCAACAGGAAGGGACAGATGAATCACCCCAGGGAAACAGTCCCAGAGTTTTGGTGCCATGACGAAGAAGGCCATCTCCTGGTTTGCCACCCACCTAATCTCAGAAGCTTGAGGCACCCAAAGCAGGCCTAGGGCTGCCAAGTGGGGGCGGGGGGCAGGTAAACCCCCACTTTGGAGGCCCAATTTCCGCAGCCGCGGAATCGGGCCCCAGGGGGAACTCCGCCCCCCGAAGCGCAGCGTGGCCACTTCACGCGCGCTTTGTGTGCACATCAGAGGAGAGCTCCCGGAGCCCGGCGACACTCCCCCGCCGGTAAGAAGATTCGACTTGGCAACTCTAAGCAGACCCTCCAAAGAATCCTTAATTACCCACTGCTCACATGAAATGAAGCTTCATAACATTCCCAGTAGTTGCAAGTCTAGGCTTGATTCTACCTTCTATATTTTCTGCAAGTTAAAATTTGCCTTCAGTCACAGCATTGACCTTCTCTGGCTACCGCTCCTTCTTCTGGTGTGAATAACCCACAGCCCTGTCCAGAGACATGAGAGAAGGCAGGAATGGAGGGTGAATAAGTTATGCTGATCGCTGTTTGTCCTTCCTTTTCAGCCCATGTTTTCTCTGGCTTCCAGTGCAAGGATGGATTATACCCCCGCCACTTTGATTCTTAATGCAACAAACCTCCTAAGTGGTGTTACCCTAAGTGGTTGTGAGGGTTTCCTGAGTTTGCTGGGGAATTAGCCAGGAAACCTAATTAATGCGAGAGACGGTAATCAAGCAGGATCTTCACCAATGTTTACGGGGATTTTCCCCTCAGTAGAACTCTCAAATGAACCAGGCCGTGATTAATGGAATGGTTTTTTATTGAATAGAGTTAAAGAATAAAATCAAAACTTATTAATTGAAAAGCACTATATGAACACACGTACAAGTTTAGAAATAAAGGTGGTAGCTTACAGTGACAAAGAAAGGAACTTATTCTATGGGATTATATTTACCTATCCAAGCAACAAAGATCCAAAGAAGGAGGACGAGCAAAACGAACCAGCATCTCACTCCGAGCAGGGTACCCAACTTTTTTGTTGGGGGTGTAAGTGGATGTCCAGATACACACACACACATGACTGAACAAAGTGTCTGGTTATACCCCATGACGTGATTGCTCCTAGAACAATGCTGTGATGGTGTGAATGAAACAACGCTGTCTGAACCAGGAAGCTTCATAATGTTCCCAGGAGTTGCAAGTGCAATGTAACATTTATATGAAATGTTTATTGCCTTTGGTGACCTCTAATTGCCAGAACAAGACAACTATCACACAAAAGATTATAGGATTAAAATGATTTCTGCTAGGTTTTTACTTAGGATGGCCTGGTAGAGAAAGGTCAGGCAAGGTAGGGAGTTGGTTAGATTTACTGCCCTTTTCTGAGAAAATCAATCTTTGACGCTGATGGATTTAAAGAGGGAACAGGACTGCCAAAAACCAGACCTTTGCCCCTTTAGGATCAGGCTTCAGACAGGCCTCTGGTCAATATTTGATGGCACACATTCCATGTGACTGTAGGATCTATTTTGATCTCTTATTTGCAGACCAGGGAAGAGTCTTGAATGAGTGACCCTGTGAGATGCTAAGAGACGGAAGGTTGCCTGTGTCACCTGTTTATAGGGGCTAAGCTTGTCCTTCCAAGTGAGGAGGGGGTCGAGGTATAACAGTGGGTAAGAACAAAATATGGCAACACGATGTCTGTGTTCCTCAGCAAGGAGCAGATACATGTTGGAACTATGGCAAATTAACTAGACTGAGTTCCAAATGGCCTAGAAATTTGTATGAGATTCCCAAGAGCATCTCTGTCATCTTAGGTGGAAACACAGTTGGGCCGTGGGAGGGTTGGAACACCAAGAGAATCCATAGCCTATCTCAAGAGCACCACAGCAAGCATGAGTTCCCAGACTATGAGTTTGACAGACAATAGATCTGATATAGGAGATAGCATTATGATAGATCACGGAACTGCTACCCTTCCCAACTATCTAGCCTTGGCCGAAGCTGAACAGAAAACCCAGGTGGATAAAACTGGGTTTAGACAGATTAACCCCACGCATTAAAATCCTGATCCCAAGGCCCTCACCAAGAAAACACCATTAGCTGACCAGCAAAAAGCCTTACACGTATATCCAACAAAGATAGGCCAAACAGTCAAGCAGACAGCCCATCTCCTGGCAAGCAACAGCTGACACTATATTCCCACCACACCCAAAAAGTAATTAAAATGGTGTATTGAGAGATTGCTTGCAGAAATCCACTCTCACCAGGGCCCACCCAGGTTCCTGTTGTCAGTCACCACCGACGGTGCTGTTGTCTTCAACACCACCTTGAAGTGGGATGGCCCTTGCTCCTCAGTCTTTCCCATAGGGATGAGCCAAATGAATTATTCCCTCTACAGTCTACAGTGATGTGACATCTATGGTGCTTCCAGAGGAAAATATCCTACATACACAGACAGGACTGTAGCAGAAATGCTACCACAGCAACAACTGGATAACGAGATGACTCAGAGGACCAGGCAGGTTGATGTACCCAGACAACAATAGTTGGACTTTACAGAAGGTAGGGTGTCCTGTCTTTGCTATGGCTGGGAACAAAACAGGAAGAGACCGATGTACAGGGCTTGTTTTGTAGAAAAAGCCCAGCAGGAACTAATTAGCATAACAGGCCACACCCAACAGCAGAAACTCATTAGCATATTAAGCCACACCCCTGACAGCACAGCTCATTAGCATATTAGGCCACACCCCATGTTACCAGAAGTGTGGTCATCCAGCCACACCCACCTTTTGCTTCTTATTCTGTTTACTTTGTTGTCAAAACCCAGGGCCTTTTTTTTGTAGCAGGAACTCCTTTGCATGTTAGGCCACACACCCCTAATATAGTCAACCCTAATGAGTTTCTGCTGTTAGGTGTGGCCTATTATGCTAATGAGTTCCTGCTGGGTGTGGCCAACTCAGGAGCAAGCCGGAACTCCGTTCCTGTGCGTTCCTGCCCCAAAATAGCCCTGCCAATGTATATATTTTAGCTGCATAATGTTAATTTAATAATTCACAGTTCATCCTTGTGAGCATGGTCTACTTTTTAACATGCCAGACAACATTTGCATTAAAGGTGTCATGAAAGGATCTGCTGAATTGTCTGCCACAGCAAAAAAGATATTATGAAGGAAATTAAGAAATTAAGAATTTACAATGCTGAGCTGGATTTAAGAAGTTGACACCTCCTTTAAATATTGGATTACGTCTGAGGAAGACTTTAAAGTTGAAATGAGTTCACAACCGGGTACTCATAATGTTGGACTATGTGTACTTTTTCTGCAAAAAAAACAAAAACAAAGGAGATGCGACATCTAGCGGTGAACCAGCGGCGAAGGCGGAGCCCAGAAGGCGTGAGGACGCTCGGCGCAGGCGCGGCGGAGCCTGAGGGACGGAGCCAGTGCCGCGCTGATGCGATCAGCACGACGAATGGGCCTGCCAACTCCAAAAGATCTCCCGAGGAGCCTGAAGAGAGCGGAGGGAAGATGCCGACCCGCAGCCGAGAAGCCTAGCCGAAGACACGTCAACTGAATCCCACCGGGTGCCGTTAGGTAGTCCCGCCCCTAATACGATATATATATGTGCCCATAGATAGGGATAATACAAACTATGTAAGCCGCTCAGAGACCCATGGGAGGGGTTCGAGCGAGGTAGAAGTTGAAGGTAAATAAAATAAATAAAATAAATACTTTTGAAAAGTTTTAGAAAAGCAATGTTAATCTTATAAATGTTGGTCATATCACAGGGTTTGCTTGTGGTTTTTTCCTATGAATTGTCTGCTACAGCAAGCAGAAACCTCTTCTTTTATATTTGCATTACAAATCAATTAAAGAAAGAAGCTTTTCAGGCTTCATGTATGCAGAGTTGCCAACCTCCAGGTGGTACCTGGAGATCTTCCAGAATGACATCTGATCTCCAGGTGACAGAGAAAAGTTCCCCTGGAGAAAATGGCTGTTTTGGAGGGTAGGTTCTATGGCATGATACCCTTCTGAGGGCCCTCTCGTCCCCAAACCCCACTCTCAACATCTTCAGGTATTTCCAAGCCCAGAGCTGGCAACCTTACCTTGCATGACACCAAACCTTGTCTCTCTGCATCTATTTGTAAAGTTAGAGACAGCTCTGGACAGGGGTCATTTAGTAGAAAAAGAGGTGCAGGAGCTTATTAGCATAACTTATTTGCATATGCCACACCCCCTGACATCACCAGAAGTGTGTCAGAAGGCAACACCCACCACTCAGGCTCCACAGGACTGTTTTGGATTGCTAGCTACTGGGGGGGGGGACGCGCAGATCTGCCCTCACAGAGGAGGGAGCGCTTGTACCTGAAGGCGGGATGGGGGCGCTCTGCAACTTACCTGGCTGTTTCTTGCTCCTTGTGGCTCAACTGAGGGCTGCTGGGAGCAGGGGGTGGGGCTTGTTGCATGTGCCCGCCCCCTGGGCTCCTTACTGCAGGAGTTCAGCTCCTGTGCGCTCCCGCAGGAAATGACCCCTGGTTCTGGACAATCTTTTAGGACATGTACTTACCTAGGATTTGCAGAAAAACAGCACTCCTGACAATTCATACACAAATCAGATACAGTTGACAAAGGGGGGGGAGGAGGTAAACACAGCCAGAAGTCTTTGATACATAATGGTTTACATCTAGGTTATCTAGATGATAACCTAAAAGGTGCCATAATGTATTCAGTCCATAATGTATAGACCGTAATTCCTTCTTTCTCTTTCTATAGTAGTTTTTCTGCCAGATACTCAATGCTGTAGAGTGGTGGCATCTAGTGGACAAACAGTAGTTAGAGAACTATTTTTTCTTGCTCCATCATTTTCCTTTACCCATAATTTCCTCCTTTTACCATTTTGACGTTCATTTTTATCACATTTTTTTACTTTGCAAAATACAAAAAAGTAGTATTTATTTTATTACAGCTATGTGGAGATTATCTAAAAAGTTTCTTCTATGTGATTGCTTGCAAGTTTTCATTACCAAAAGAGCAGTAAAATCACTATTTACTACTATTATGTTCAGTATTCCATACCAATACTGTATGCTGGAAAAATAAGGAAAGAATGTATAAACATGAACATTAAAAATACTGAGCTGAATTCAAGGTCAGTTTTCATCAGCAGAAGGGGGGTAATTTTACCGATTTCCCATTTTTGTTGCAGACCCCCAATTCACCCCTCATGCTGGTCCTCGGGGTCTCATACCTCCACAAGGAGGAGAAGGAGGAGGAGGAGATTGGGTTTATACCCCGCCCTTTACTACCCAAAGGTGTCTCAGAGCGGCTTACAAACTCCTTTCCCTTCCCCTCCCCACAACAGACACCCTGTGAGGTAGGTGGGGCTGAGAGAGCTTTTGACAGAAACTGCTCTTTTTCAAGGACAGCTCTTATCAGAACTATGGCTTGGCCAAGGTCATCCAGCAGGTGCAAGTGGAGGAGTGGGGAATCAAACCTGGTTCTCCCAGATTAGAGTCCGCACACTTAACCACTACACCAAACTGGCAAATCTACTGTTAGTGATCTTTCAGGACAGATTATAGCTAAACAGATTGGGAAAGAACAAAGCAAAAGATGGGAATCCAGAAGGTGGGTGATTGGAAGATGACATTATGTGGACATATTCCATGAAGAACTTCCAGTTTGGTCACTAAAGTGGAGCAAAAGGTTGTATGGAAGCAACTCTACTCCCCCCCCCGAGCATTAGACATCTTTCAAATATCATTTGAAGGCATCCTCAATTTGGAGGCTATCCCCTTTTAACAATATCAACACTATCATCGAATTTAACTTCAAACATTTTGATACTCAGGACTGAGTATTAAAGGACTTCCAGTTAATGGTGGTGCGCTAGCAGACTCACCTCCCAGACCTCCTGGGGGTGTAGCTGTGCTCTAGCCAAAGGAGGGGGTGCGCAGGTTTGTCACCCCCCCCCAGGGACCCAGTGAAGGGACCCTGGCCATGGAACTTTTAATAGGTCGCCTTTTTGATGGCGGAATGCCGGAGAATTGAGGTGCCTCTTCGTTCCGACGGTTCTCCGTGCTGAGAGACCGAATGGACTTAAGTGACGCTGACTGGGGCAAGTGCAGGAGATCGAGCGTCAGAAATGAGGCTGAAAGTGAGGTCGGAAGACCAATTATGAATGTGAGTCAGATCTAAAGTGTTTTTAAAGGGAAAAGATAGCTTCCCACCCCACCCCACTGAACGGGAAAAAGGCGAGTGGGGGAGGGACGCCTCCCATGTGCATAAACTTTTGAGCGATTGAGGGGGGGACCAAAAGAAAAAGCAAAGAAAACTGTCTAGAAGTACTTACCAAAGCGAGTCTAAGCGTTGTCTAGAAGTACTTACCAAAGCACATTCAGAGACTTTAAAAAAATTGTGAAAGTAAACAAATGAGAAAGATGGCGGGGAAGGACAAAGAAAAACTTTTGAAATCGAAAGGGACTGAGAGCCCGAAACCGGAAGTAACCAGTGAGCTGGCAAAGACTATTGCAGAATCCATGCGCCCCCTGCTTGAACAGCTGAATAACTTCAAGGAACAGATGTCAACAATTACTCAACGTATCACCTCTCAGCAAACCCAGATAAATGAGACGTTGAAAATAATGAACCAAAATACTGAGAAGGTGAAAGAAGTAGACGCAACTACTAAAAAAGTGAAGAAAAAAGTGCAAAAACTGGAAAGGAAGCAAATTTCTATGGAAGTTCAGCTGTTGCAACTACAAATGGAAAAGGCCAACATGATTCTTTGTTTCCAGGGCATGCCGGAGAATAAGGGAGAGAATCTTAAAGAAGTGATGAGTGAATTACTAGCCCCAGTGACAGAGATGAAGGTGGAATCGTTGCTAAGCAATATGGATGTGGTCTATAGATCATATTCAGGCTATATAAAGAAAAATAATCTGCCTGGGGAAATTGTTGTAAGATTCTCGAAGAGGCATGTGTGGGATGCAATCCTGAAAGCAGTTTCTGGAGTACCCCTGAAAGTGGGAGAGAATGTCATCAGAGTTTTAAAAGACATTCCATTTGAAATAAGACAACGGAGAAAGAAGTACAAAGATCTCGTTCTTTTTCTTCAGACAAATTCAATTGGATACAGATGGCTAACTCCAGAAGGCGTCACCTTCAAAATCAAGGATAAAAAAGAAAAGATTGACTCTGTTCTGAAAGCTCGGGAATTTCTAAGGGTCCAGTTGGGAGGGCCAGAGGAGGGGAAAAAAGAAGAGATGGACAGTAAGTCCAGTGGCGAGCTGGACTCAGGTTCTTCCGGAGAGGACTCTCTCTCAGAGCAAGGGGCAGCAGCCCCTAAAAGTCCTTATAAGTTGCGGAAGAGACATGGAAAGGAGAAGTGAAGGCTGAAGGACTTTGAATTGTGCCTTTGAGAACTTTGAAATGGGATAATTGGGGATACTTTTCCAAGACAGTTAAAGTTTAAGATTTAAAGAAAAAAGTTATTATAACTATTTGACTCAGTTTATAGTGGTACAAACGAAGTGAAGATTTGATATAGTTAAGCTGGTGGGATGATCTCTTTTGGGTTTTTAGTCAGTAGTGGGTATCTTACTTTATCCTATAAATGTAGTCCCCCCTTCCTTTTTTCTGTTGTAGTTTTGTAGTGTTATATAAAAAAAGGACTGAGTATTAAAATTATGCCCATTTATTCCAAGTCCAATAGGTTTTGAGCTCAGAACTTTCTGGTCTTGGTATCCAGGCCAATTCCCCTTCCAGTGTAATTTACCAAGGCTTTCTTTATGCCCTGTTCCACTGCCCAACCCAGGAGCAAGTGGCTGTGCTAACAATTTGCGCTCTTGACTGCTTCACACTTTTGATTCATACTTTAAAACCTAAATATGTACATTCAGAAGCAGGTCTCAAGTAGCTCAATAGAGCTAAGTCCCTTAGCAAGTGAGTTAGGATTTCTGTCTTGGTCAGCCATGGTGTAATGGATTTCATGGATTGCTGCTAGTCACATGTCCATGCCTTGATATGGCTCACAGAACTCCTCACCCTCCTTCTCTGGATCTTGTCTATATTGCTTAAATCTTGCTCTGCTTCTTCAAACATATTTTCTTTGTCCCCGTGCCTTGAGGTTGTATGGAGAAGACAGAAGGTCTCTCTCTGTCTCTGATGTTGTAACAAGAGCCTTTTAAAATGAAAGTGTTCTAGGCCAGTGGTTTTCAAACTATCTTCACAGAAGATTTTTACACAGCTGCCAAGAAATCCCAGAACATCTACTATGAAAACACAGTACTCCAGAGCATCCTGATATACGCTATGGCACACACCAGGTCTGTTGGGTCACACCATCACCGCATGTGAACAGAAAACGTGCCTTAAAACACAGCTAACACCTCCCTGTAGCTGTGCATTGCACAACAAATTTGATACTAGTGGTTAAACTTTACAGCTGTTGATCTTTTCACTGAGAAGCCTCTGTGAAACATCCAAGTTAACTCCAGGGTTCCTTAAGACAAAGTTTGGAACCCACTGCACTAGACATACATCTAAAGACAGACATCTAAAATGGAATAGCTATTTCTCATGTTTATTACTGAACGTTAGGATTACAGGATGTATGTAACCAGCTAACAGCAAATAATGCAAACAGTTAACTTCATTTATAAATTAGGTTGATAAGTCAGAATAGCTGGGTCTCCTCCTCTTCCCTGCCCACTCCCACTTCAGCCACTGTTCCCTGTCAGAATAGCTGGCAAACGGCTGTCTCTCCTGATGAAGACACTTCTCCTGCTTGGCTCCTCTGTGGGACTAACTTTTCCCTCAATGACTGTTGGTAGGCAACCAAGCTTGGTTCTATCAGCAAAAAGACTAAGGAAGGAAACCCTTTCCAGGCCTTTATGAGGAACTCATTGGAGTCAGTCCTGACTAGGGTTGCTGGCTCCAGGTTGGGAAATTTCTGGATATTCTGTGCCTAAGGAAGCCAGAGTTTGGGGAGGTGAGAGACCTCAGCTGAACAGAATGCCATACAGCCCACCCTCCAAGGCAGTTATTTTCTTCAGGGGGGGGACAGAGATCTGTTGTCTGGAGTTCAGTTATGATACCCGGCAATTTTCAGGCTCCACCTGGAGGTTGGCTACCCTAGGCATAGCAGTTAGCGCTTCAGAGCAGGGTCTGCCAGATCCAGGTTCTTGCTGTGGAAGCTGTGATTTTAGACCAGTCACAGACTTTCAGCATAACCCCCGCCCACTGCCAGCTTGGCCACTTTCCTGTCAGAATAAACTTTGAAAATGGCTCTCTCCTGCTTGGCTCCATCATGGCTGGCTGGCTACTGAGGTGGGCCAGCAGCCGTCAAACCATTCTCTTCAACCCCCTGCTGTGTGGATGACTTTTCCCTAGGGTTGCCAATCTCCAGGTGGGACCTGGAGATCTCCCGCTGTTACGATTGATCTCCAGATGACAGTGATCAGTTCCCCTAGAGAAAATGGTTGCTTTGGAGGGTAGACCCTATGGCATTATACCCTGCTGAGTCCTTCCCCTCCCCAAATGCTGCCATGCACAGTATCTGCCCCCCAAATCTCCAGGTATTTCCCTACTCAGAGCTGGCAACCCTACTTTCCCCTCAGTGCCTGTTGCTAGGCAATCAAGCTTAGTTCTGTGAGTAAAAGGCAGGGGGAAGGAGACCCTTTATACGCCTATTTTGGCCTTTGGGGAAAAACTCATTGGGGCCAGTCCTGACTATGGTTACCAGCTCCAGGTAGGGAAATTCCTGGAGATTTTATGGTAGAGTTTATGGAAGCCAGGGTTTGGGGAGGGGAGAGGCCTCAGGTGAACAGAATGCCATAGAGCCCTCTCTCCAAAGCAGTTATTTTCTCGGGGAGGGGGAGAGATCTGTTTTCTGGAGTTCAGTTGTGATACCTGGTGATCTTCAGGCTCCACCTGGAGGTTGGCTACCCTAGATGTAGCAGTCAGCGCTTCAGAGCAGGATCTGCTAGACCCAGGCTCTTGCTCTGGAAGCTGAGTGGGTGATTTTGGACCAGTCAGCCTAACCTAACTCACAGGGCTGTTGTGCAAGTCAAAAGGGGTAGAGGAGAATGATGTAAACTGCTTTGGTCCCCATTGCTGAGGGCTGGAGATCACTCAGAATTACAACTGCTCTCCAGATGGCAGAGATCAGTTCCCCTGGAGAAAATGGCGGACTCTGTGTCCTTTTACTCTGCTGAGATGGCCCCCCTATGACAACCAGAGCACATAGAGGCTGCAGGTGGGGGGAGAGAAGAAAAGCTGAAGAGTGAGGGGCAGATAACGGCAGATTGATGCTTGGCTGGGAAGGAGGTAGACTTGCTAACTCCAGGTAGGGAAATTCCTGGAGACTTGAGGGGTGGAGCCTGGAGATGGTGGGGTTTGAGGAGGGGAGGAACCTCAGACTGGTACAATGCCATAGACTCCACCCTTGAAATCAGCCATTTCCTCCTGGGGAACAATTGTTGCCAATCTCCAGGTGGGGACTGGAGGTCACTCAGAATTACAACTGCTCTCCAGGAGGGAGGGGGGAGGAGATGGAAAGCTGAAGTCAGAGGGGCATATAAAGGTAGGTTGATGGTTGGCTGGGAAGGAAATAGGGTTGCCACCTCCTGGTTGGGAAATTCCTGAAGATTTGGGGGGTGGAGCCTGGAGAAGGTGGTATTTTAGAAGTCGTGGGACTTCAGAGAAGTCGTGGGACTCCACCCTCCAAACCAGTCATTTCCTCCTGGGGAACCATTGTTGCCAATGTCCAGGTGAGGGGTGGAGATCACTCAAAATTACAACTGCTCTTCAGGTAGCAGAGATCAGTTCCTCTGGAGAAAATGGTGGACTCTGTGTCATTATACCCTGCTGAGGTCACCACAGCGAATTGACGCTGAGTGCTTAAGGCTGGGGCACTTTCCCAGAGCCTCTTTCTAGAGCTCACTGTATTGATTTATGCAACAGGCCTTATTCCTAGTACTATAATAATTCTACATGCTGATGGCTTTTAAATCCTAACCAGTTTTTCTCTTTGTATTTTGGTTGCTGCATTAATTTTCTTAAAAATGTATTCAGGATGTGTGATACAAACAAT
>NW_015167084.1:402740-402937 GCF_001447785.1 Gekko japonicus
CTGCAGGAAATGAGCCCTGGTTGTGCCCATCATCCTGCATCAGAGTGCCAAAGGTGCCTGCAGGATCAAAAAGACTGAGGACCTCTACACTAAGGTCTTTCACAAATTAGTTTAAATCCTCCACAACTCCACCACACTATTTTCAGATTTGACTTCACAGACCTGGAGCCTCACTTACAGTGTCATTCTCATGAGCA
>NW_015167084.1:403076-414355 GCF_001447785.1 Gekko japonicus
AGATAGTCGTGGCTATGTCAGGCCTAACTCAAGTTGTCACAAGCTAGATTTGACCATACAAAAGATGCCTGAATCATAAAATAAATTGGCATTCTAAACTTTTAAACTTAAGTTTTTAGACTTATAAATTAAGAATCATTAATATGGTCGGGGTCACTCTTCCGTTTTATAAAACCATGGAGAAACTTAGCGGTCAGTTCAATGATCTCCGGATCTCGTGAAGCAAGGAGAAATTGTACCTTGATTCTATCTGATTGGTCTGCTACCAACCTAAGGGGAGCATTCCTAAGAAATATCCTGAGGCGCACAGGAGCCAGCCTCTTATCAAAGAACATATTCCTGTCCACCGCTTGGGATTGGTATGCATGTAAATGTGGGTTGGTTGGAAGTAATCTGCTCATATAGGGCAATACAAGACCCAGAATTGAAACAGGAACTTATTTAGGAAGCAAATCCATGTACTCCTTAGAATAGGTAAAGGTTTCCCTTGCTCAAAAGCCAGTTGAATCCAACTCTAGGGTTGCGGTGCTCATCTCCATTTCCAAGCCAAAGAGCCAGCGCTGTCCGAAGACGTTTCCATGGTCATGTGGCCGGCATGACTAGATGCCAAGGCACACAGAACCCTGTTACCTTCCCACCGAAGTGGTACCTGTTTATCTACTTGCAATTTCTTGCTTTCGAACTGCTAGGCTGGCAGGAGCTGGAACCAGAGACGGGAGCTCACTCCATCATGTGGCACGCTCGGGTCTCGAGTTGCTGAACGACCGACCTTCCAGCCTGCAGTTCAGAGATAGACTTGTTTTTCTTTGTATGTGAAGATTAGCTAGAAGAGACACTCATTTAAAGTGGCCTTTCTTCACCAGCAGCTAAATAGACAGGGTGAATATTCTTGCACACACAGGAGGCTCTTGGGGAAGCAGAAAACGTAAATTAAAAAACAGAAGGCCTGGTAAGGACGTAGTCTGTACATTGTCCTCAGAATGTTTAGAGGAGTTAAGAATCTGTTAAAGGGAGAAAAGAAGCCGACAAGGAAGTCTGGAAGGGACTGAGCCAGAAGGGGAACTTTCCAGTCATTCGTCCTTCCTATCCGTCTGATTCTTCAGTCCCCCGACTTGAATATATATTATTTATTCTTAAAGGATATGCTACCCAAAATGCTTAAAAAGTTAGTATCAGCACAATGGTTTATAGGATTTGGCTGCTTCATTAGCTACAGCTTTCATTAATAACCAGGGTGGGAATTGATTGTTGATTACCTTGATCGGACCCGGATGGCCCAAGCTAGCCCGATCTCATCAGATCTCAGAAGCCAAGCAGGGTTGGCCATAGTTAGTATTTGGATGAGAGATACGGTTACCATTCCCCAGGTAGGGGTGGGGGGATCCCCTGCTTTTGTGGGTGTTAAGTCGCTCACTTAACAAAGTAGTCGGAGAGTGATTCAGCAAAGATTCAGCTTTATTCAACAACTCGAACACAACTCGAACATGGATCAACATCTGATAGCCAGAACAGCTTTAACATTAAAGCTGTTCCCTTTTAAAACTCTCCCGGCTAATATAGTCTTTACTGTACATTACCAACCAATGAGATTGTTTACATAAGGACCAATCATCGACGTTCCCGTTCAGGGAGCTTGCTGATATGCGATTGGTTGGTTCTTCCTGGGCTAGCCATATGATTGGATGTATTTGGATCCTAGCCCAGGACGAAGCTTAACATTACATTTCTATGAGGTGATTCGCATACATGTTTAGGCATTCAATGACAGCTATTGAATACACTACAGTGGGCTCCTGCTTGCTGATGGGCAGCCGGCCAGCAGGAGGAAATCCCCTCCCCCAAAACAGCAATGTCGTGCACTAACATCACCAGGAAGTGACGTAGGTGCTTCGATGACATTGGGGGTTGATGCTCTGGTTTTTGAGCAAAACTCTAGTTCTGCTCCAAAACCAGAGTGTTGTCAGAATCAGGCTCTGCTGATTGTCATGTTGACTAATGTTTTCTTTTGTTTCTGTCTTTGTAGTTCACTTTCGTTTTCCGACCGTTTGGTCTCAACCCTTGCCAGCCCTCTCTGCCATAAAGATTCCGAGGGATGGGGGGGGAGAGAGAATAGGTGTGAATGCCGTATATCTGTATCTGTGTATGTGGGTGCCAGGTTAGCTTACTGGTAACGACTTTCCCATGAGAACGAGCCCCAAGAGACTCTCATCCTTGAAGAAACATCTGTTGCTAGATAATAATCTTTGTAGCGTGGGGTAGCAGGCAGGGGGAGTGAAAGAGGGTGGGGGAGTGCATGCCCGCTGCATGACCATTGCATTGTGGGACATTGATCTATTACCTATACAATGCCTAACCCTTGATTTATTCCTTAGTCTGAACAAGAGTTCTCTCTTGTGCACATCTCAATCTCTGTTTCTAATAAAGCTTTCATGAAAAGACTATTAGGCTGAGAGTGGATTGACTCAAGGGTCTGACAAGTGTCACACACACACACCCCCGATGTCACTAGTGTGCCTCCGTCACTTCTGGGTGACATATGCATGTCGCGCAATGTCTCCACCCACTCCTGGAACACACACCCCATCCACCCACTGGCAACCCCAATGGGAGATCACCAAGGAAGTCCAGGGTCTCTATGCAGAGGAAGGCGATGGCAAACCATCTCTTGCCTTGAAAGACCCATGGAGTAGCCATAAGTCAGCTGTGACCTGACAGCTCTTTACATACACACACACACACACCTTGGCACCATAAGTTGGCAGAGACCTGATGGTAGTTTACACACACACACATCTTGATCTAGTCGTATGCCCAGCTGTTGTTCAGACAGCGTCTTTCTTTCTGACAGTGTATTGATGCCTCAGCCTTCACAGTTATTCCTAACAACGTACCTGTATAAGCAGGCAACAGATCTGTAGTCTAATAAAGCATAACGATTCCTTGGAACGTGTGTGGAGATTTGCATGCTGTTGATCCTGCAGGCGTTGCTTTTCAAGCAAGGCAAAGGGAAAGCGCAGACCAGTACAGTGTAGTCTGAATTCTGTCCAGAGGTCACACACGAGTCAGATGGATGTCACTAGAGCAGGTTCAAGGCAAGTCCAGAAGCCAAAGTCCAGAAACAGCCTGAGAGGTCACAGGAGCAAAGTACAGACAGGATCAGTGGTGAAGGGGTCAAAAGTAGTTTGACGCGTCGTTTCCATGGCCAGTCTCTCTTTCTCTCCATCCTTTATAGTCCAGACGCTTGTTTCGCAGCTGGGCTGCATCTGGCCCCTGCGTGCATGCTCCTCTTTACTAATTCGATCCAGGTGTCTCTGGGCTGCTCAACGTGCACTCCATCTTCCTTCCAGTATTTCATGCTGGACCCTCCTCCAGCTGCGCTCCAGTGGCTCTGGAGATGGAGGAGGAGAGGTGGGTGGTGGGACACTTTCTGATCCTGAATCATGGGCTTTGACAGCTGGGACGCTGCTATTGGATGGTCGTTCCTTATTTGGCAGAGTAGCAGTGATTTCTGGTGGCAGGTTGTCTGTAGTTGACTGTGGGCTGTGACTTGCTTCAGCTACTCCTTCCCCTTCCCCTGAGCCCTCTGCTGTGTCTGGCTGATCCATGACACCCACTGTTATGTACTAGCTGCAATAAGATGGCCGCCATTGGTGGTAGTCGGGCCATGCGATCCAACAAACCTTCAGACCTTCTATCCTAAGACAATAGCCTAAGATCCTAGGACACACCAATGGGTTTGCCCGGATCTGAGAGTAGACCTATTAAGCTGCTGACTTGTAAATAGAGCCAATCAGGGGTGATGGGTGTGTGTGGGTGTGGTGTGGGGCACGCATATAAGCTGGGCATTGCCCAGCCGAGGTATGGTTTTGTTCCTGATGTAAACCAATAAACAAGAGCTGATTCACTATGCTGGGTCTCCAATCTCAGTACTTTTCACCCACCACCCCTAGTTTGTCCCTGGCTATGCCCAAACACTAGAATTTTTGAAACTAAAGTTGGAGATTCTAGTAACATCTAGGCCAAATTTATCTGGAAAACATGGCTAATTAGAGATAAAATATAGGAGTGTCATAGCCTGTGGCCTATATGAATGCAAGCCTTTGAAAATCTTAGGCAGATATGATCTGTGCCAAGGGTTATGGCAGACAAGGCTCTATGGCCTCTGAGTGGTATGCTTGAGATTTTAATGTAATAGGTGTCAGGGTCCTTAGTCAGGTTACTCAACACAGGGCTTCATAAGAAGATAACTGTTTATTGATAAATCCAGTACTAGAGACACGTTTACAGCTTGTGTCAGGAATGGCTGCTAATACGAGGGCCTTTGACTTATACTAGAATCAAACATCCCCCCTGTAAGCCAATTGATACATCTCGCGCAGGCGGGCAAAGCAAGCAGGCAAAGCGAAAAGCCGTTAACTTTCCCAGCCGAATAAAACTGCAGCTGGAGCATCTACAAGGTCAAGCATAAGATAGCAAACAGTTGGTCAGCCAGGGAGAGCTGAGACAGAAAGTGGGAGGGCACCCCTCCACATTCCAGACCTATGACAGGGCTACCTGACAATAGGGTGCTTTGAGTGACCTTTCTGATCTTTGCTAGTATGCATGCAACTCTGCATTTTGTAATTTCAATTGTTAAATTGTTTATCCCTTGGAGCTACTGGAGTCTTTTGTGATAGCACTAGCATTACCTTACCTTACCTTACCCAAGGGCAGAGGCAGCTGTTTTTGCACATTGACAGATTTATAGAAAAACCTATTAGAGTAAGTAGCTGAGCAAGTACATAAAACAATCCCAACACCTTTGACCTACATTCTTGAGCCAGTGTTACAGTTCAGTTAATGCCAATCCACTTTCCAAGCAGGTTATTAGAAGATATGTTACTATGGTAACACCTAAATTCTGAACAATAATTGCCCATTGCATGATACGAAGATGATTTATTTTTGTGTGTGCAATCGTACAGTCTTGAAGAAAATATGCACATTCAGAATACACATGCAAGTTCGGAACATAGCATCAAAAATATACATTGTGCAGCCGGAGCTTATACTCCTAGATCTATAGTCAGACACTTCTATTCCTAAAATAAAACAAGATCTTATATCTGTAATATTGACGGCTGCAAAAGTTGTAATTGCTAGTAGATGGAAATCTTCTAACAAGTTATTGCTATCTTTATGGACATTAAAGGTTTGGGAATATTATGCCATGGATATCTGATTTAATTAATAACGGCCCCTGTCACACGGGCAGGAAACTGCAGAGGAGAAGTGTGGCTGTTTGCCCCGGGGCAAACTAACATGCAGTAAAGCGATCAGACCTACTGTGGAGGTTCTGTGGAGGTACTGTGGAGGTTCCATGGCAAGGGAGAGGTGCCGATCACAACACACGCCTGCGCGCAATGAAGAAGCGCGCGACGCGGCGAACTGGTTTTCTTTTTTTGTGTACACTACGAATGCGCATGCTCCGTTGGGTGCGTGTGCGCATCCACGGAGACGTGGGGGGAAAAAAAACCTTTTCCGCAAGGGGACATGGGCGGGCGCCGGATACCACCGGAAACGCGATCAGACGCCCGCCCTTGCCCCGCAGTTTCTGGAAACTAGTACCTCCAAGGTACTAGTTTTTTGCTGCACTTTTTCGGCAGGAAGCCTCAGTTGTGCCACGGAAGCGCTACGCTTCCCAGATGTGCTGGTGAGATCGCGACCGGAAACTCCGCTTGTCTTCCGTATCTCTTGCGTGGCTAATGTTGCGTGTGACCGCAGCCAACATTAACCAGTTGTGTAATAATTCAAACTTTCACTTGAAATGGTTTCCTTTTCTTGAATATGTTTTCAATAATGAATCTTCTAAATTTAAGGTTCCATCTAAATATTTTGAGGTATTCCATCATATGTAAACCATTCACAATGTATAACAAGTGAATGTTATATCCAGCTGAATTCCATTGCTACTGTTTATTTTGATAGTGTATAATGTTTTTGTATGTTTAAAATTAAAAATTGTTTAATTAAAAAAAATGTACATTGCATAACTGTATGACGAAGGCCAGGGAGCATCACTGCCACATAAGTTAGTCACATTGAAGTCCCAATGGAAGCAACTGAACGAGACACTCTTGACAAACAGTAATATGACTAATTCCAACAGGACTCAGAGGCAACTAATTTTTGTTCAAATGTACCAGTTGCTTTACATGTTAAAATATTTTATCCCACCTTTGCACAAGCTGAAAGCATCTTCCAAATGACCATCAAAATGCAATAAAATAGGCCAAACTTATATACTACCTAGAGTTGCCAGGTCCTATCTTGTCATCAGTGGGGGGCTTTGGGAGGCGTTACAGGAGGGGGCGGGGACATCCCCAATGCGATGACGTCACACATAAGTGATGTCATCAGACTGGGGATGCCGCCCCTTGGAAGATGTTGGCGGTGCCCTCTTGCAAAAACCACTTAACTTTCAAGCCTGAACTCCAAGCAGCAAAATCTGATCCAACATTGGCTTCTCTTACGTTCTTATGTTCCCTCCTGCAAGATTGAAAGGGCCCTCCAGCTGATCGGCGAACCACATGCTCCTGGGGATCAGCTAGAGGGCCCTTTAAATCTCATAGGAGGGGAGGGAGTGGGGTGGCCACCAGTGGTTGCTGTTGTGGGCAGGGCTTCCCACCACTGGCCAGCTGGCATTAATGTTAATTTGTTAATTTCTGCAGTTTCAAGCAATTTATTTATGATTTCTTCTCTTGAAGGTACCTCATTTCTTCTCCAGTACTTAGCATACAGTATTCTTGCAGTTGTCACTACACGTATAATAAGATAGGAATCTTTCTTTTTACAATTTTCTGGTAATATATTCAATAGGAACAATTCTGGTACATAAGGTATAGTACTCTTTAACGTTTTTTTGTAATATTTCATGAATCCAAGACCAATATTTTTAACTCTATCACATGTCCACCACATATGAAAAAAGAACCAACTTTTTTTGACATTTCCAACAGTCATTTGGTAGGTTAGGGTAACCAGCAAATTACTTCCATGGAATCTACCTGCAGTCCTGCTAAAAATAGTTTACTCTTATATTACTGCTAGATACATACTTCCTTATAATTCTGTGTTTGCCTTTTGATATTAACTTTGTACCTTTGTCACAGAGTGTATCTTTTCCTGAGTATTTAAAAGTCCAGTGTTTTTAAAAGAAATTATTAAAAGAAACATATCTTTACAGTTTAACCAGTTCCAAAAATATTGTTATGTATTATGTTTTTTGATGGGCCTCCCTAGATGGGAGCACATCCGGCCGGTGCTGAAAGCTCTGCACTGGCTGCCAATAGCTTTCCGAATTTGCTTCAAGGTGCTGGTACTTACCTTTAAAGCCCTATATGGCCAGAGTCCAACATACCTGAGGGACCGCCTTTCCCCATACCCAGAGAGCCATACGGTCGGGGGCCCAACAGCACTTAGTGATCCCAGGCCCCAGGGAGGCCAGGCTTGTGGCAACCAGGGCCAGTGCCTTTTCAGTGGCAGCTCCTACCTGATGGAACGAGCTCCCAGAGGAGATCAGGGCCCTGCGGGACCTCTCACAGTTTTGCAGGGCCTGCAAGACGGAGCTCTTTCACCAGGCTTTTAATTAGGAGCCGCCAATACTACCACCACCACCAATTATTTGGAGGTAACAACGGGGTGATGGGATGGCCCAGTATAAGATCTTGCTACAGTATTGCGATGGTGTCAGGGCTGTTGAAGCGGGCTTTGGGTACATCTATAGGTCACCGTCTGATTCGTTTGATCTGATCAAATTGGTAACATCATTGAGCACTTTATCATTGTTAAATATAGTTGATTTTATGCTGTTTTTAATGTTTTATGTGGCACATGTTGCCCTTATTTGTAAGCCGCCCTGAGCCCGTTCGCAGGGAGGGCGGGATATAAGTGTAACAATAAATAAATAAATAAATAAATAAATAATCTTCTATTTCTCAACAATAACCACTCTTTTAGCCACACCAGTCACACGGTGTATCTTTTCCTGATCATTTAAAACACCAGTGTTAGAATACTTTATCCTTCTTTGCTGTCTCTCATGTGTTAAAAAAAGGAAATCAACCAGTTATTAAGGTACAGAGCAGGAAAACTCCCATCTCAGGTTCCTGACTCTCTCACTTCAACCCTTGGCATACCAGAAAAACTAGCAAGTGCACTCTTGCTGCAGGAGCAAGGAAGAACACGTCCTATGGTTTCAAATCAATCAAAGGATTAGAGTGAGCGGTTATGGATTCCCGGAGACGTTTCTAGTTGCTGCAGAAGTCCTGAAATTTAATCTATCAGCCCAGACCAACAAGCATTGTGCTGGGCGCTGCTTTGCTCTTGCATGAGAACAAAATGATGCAGGTAGTCTGCCTAGCTTCTCGGGGGGCCCAGAACCACTCAGGCGTAGGGAATTTTATACTCCGACTCTGTTTCCTCCCCACCCCCCAACCCCAGCGGACCTGTATGTGAGACAGAAATGGGCTTAGACCTGATATTGAAATCCCCAAGAATTCTACTCCTTGGGAACTTCCATATAAGCTACCTTGGCTGGAGCAGCTCAGGACTTGATAAGAGAACATAGGAACGTAAGAGAAGCCAATGTTGGGTCAGGCCAATGGCCCATCCAGTCCAACACTCTGTCACACAGTGGCAAAAAATACCAGGTGCCATCAGGAGGCCCATCAGTGGGGCCAGGACACTAGAACTCCTTCTGTTGCCCCCGCCCAGCACCAAGAATACAGAGCATCACTTGCCCCAGACCGAGAGTTCCTATCTATACCTTATGGCTAATAGCCACTGATGGACCTCTGCTCCATATGTTTATCCAGTTCCCTCTTGAAGCTGTCCATGCTTGTAGCCGCCGCCACCTCCTGTGGCAGTAAATCCCATGTGTGAATCACTCTTTGGGTGAAGAAGAACTTCCTTTTATCCATTCTAACCTGACCGCTCAGCAATTTCATGGAGTGCCCACGAGTTGTTGTATTGTTGGAAAGGAAGAAAAGGACTTCTTTCTCTACCTGCTCTATCCCATTATGCTCTATCCCATGCATAATCTTGTAAACCTCTATCATGTCACCCCACAGTCATTTTCCCTGTGCTAAAGAGCCCCAAGTGCTAACCATAGGGCTGTCCTGAAACATCCTGGTGCTCACTTATATTACAGGTTGTCTGCTTCATTTGGTCTTCTGTACTGATCAAATGCTGGATGGTCTGACAGCAGGAGATACTCATACAGCTTCCATGTGATGGACAGACAATTACCTAGTGAGGCTAATTACTTTCCCCACATCTGGCACATCTGTATACACAATGCTTCAAATTTATTTAGAAGCCCTGAGATATTACCAATAGGCCCTTGAACAACAGGCATTATAAAGGCGGCTCCCTTGCATGTGAGCAAACCTTTGAAATGTGGACTGCACTGCCTGGGCAAACGGTCACCTGATATAAACAGATTATTTGTTTACCTCCTTCCTTAAACATCAGAATACAGGTGAGGATTGTCCTCCTTTTATTCTTTTTTATGATTTATTTATGGATTTTCAAAAAGAAAAATTTAAATTAAACATATACATTATTATATACATAACAGAAATTATTCAATGAGTAATATATTAATCCTATAATCTATCAACTATGTTGTCCCAATAATATTACACATGTAATCTCTCAAATATATTATCCCAATAATATAGCCAATTGCGTATTTCATGCATTTCTCCATTAGTCTCAAAATAGTTCTACCTAGGCCCCGGTCACACTGAAGATTTTGGCCCGGTAGAGGGACGGATCGGGGGCGAAGCAAACTGGCGTGATGTCACCGCAACATCTGGGAAGCGGCGCGCACCCGTCCCCAATCCGTCCCTAAACCCGGAAAAGTCGCTGCAAAAAAGAACCTCCTACAGAGGAGGACTTACCTGAAGCACCGCAGCAAGCGTGGCCGTGGGATTGCCACCGCACCCGTCGTCCAGAGCAATCCAGGCTCCCGGCCAAACTGCGCATGCGCACACATGCACAGTTTGGCAGCCTCACTCTCCCTTCAGTAGCTTCCCAGCCCCCGGCATCTGATTGTGCCGGGGAGGAACTGCGCGGTGGCTCAGGGGATCTATGTGATCTCACCGCCGCATGTTTCTTTTGGTGCGGCTTTAAAAAGCTGGACTTTGGCCGTACTTCCCCCCCCGTGTGGCAGGGGCCTTAATTTATCAAAGCTGTCAGACAAATAACAAAAATTTTCTTAGGTATTTTTTTTTATTCCCTATTTATGGAGCTGTTATAATTATTTAGAATAAACAATATCTTATTTCATGTTAAGATCATTTAAGAGCCCAAAACATTGAAATTTCTTCTTGCTATATTTCTCTGTTGCTCCCATATTGAGTCTAATACATTATCAGAATTGTCAGACAATAGCAAGTTTTCTTAGGTGCTTAGCAGTTTCCCTACCTCTGGAGCTGCTATAATCATTTAACACAGACAATATCACCTTCTCTGTTATGATAATTAAAGAGCCAAAACCATTAGAATGTTCTTCTTCTCTTATTAATTTAAACACTAACTAAATCTACAAAGTATTAATATCTCCAAAACATCAATAAATCCTAACTAAATTAAATCCTAATACTACTACTGTTTGTTACCCCAATGAAACCAAAATTAAACCAATTAAATATTAATTACTTATTACGAGCATTTCACTGAAAATATATCCCCAAAATAATAAAAAAGCAAATAAAGTATTGAGCGCCCCCCAAAAAAAGAAAAATATTCTTACAAAACTCCAACTCCAACAAGAACAATTATTACATTATACATACTGCAAGGTTTCCATTCCTTTTTTTTTAAACTAGCCATCATCTACCAAAAACAATTATGCTAATCAGATATAGTTTTTGTCTCACATTCTTTCCCCTTTCTGTTGCCTCCTCCTTTTTTTCTATCTCCTTTAAATGTCTTGAGTCCTTGCATTCATGGGCCTTAGTTCCAGGAGTTCCAAATTTTCCTTATCCATTTCCATAAGCCACTTGTTGATCTTTTATAAGGTTAAAGTTCTTTCCACAATCTCTTGACTCTTTCTTTTCATTGGCTTATTATTCTTTTGCACAGGAAAGTTCAAAGAATGCACTTTTTCCACTTCTATTTCTGAGACCAAACTTGTAAAATCATTTAAATAATCTCCTCTACAATTATCCATCTCCTGAGTCATATTTTCTGTTATTAAAGACTGATTATCTGGTGGCTCCTTCTCCTGGTAC
>NW_015167084.1:416038-416233 GCF_001447785.1 Gekko japonicus
AACATCGAAGGGGGATACTTGGCTCCACAAACCTCATAACATTGCATGCGAATACGCGAAAAATATCTTACATACGATGTGTTACTTTATAGTGTAGTAAGGTTAAAAACAGCTGGTCGCTGCTGGAGAGACATGGAGAGCATGTCTCTTCCAGTCCTCGCTCTCGCTTCGGGGCGAAATGGTGAACCCCCATGC
>NW_015167084.1:416371-420866 GCF_001447785.1 Gekko japonicus
AACGAGGTGGAAGCGGGCATCTTGGGAGCGTCCCAAGACACGCCCGCTCGCAGCGCAGTACCGCACAGACTCCTTCTGTCCTCCTTTTATTCTTAGCCAACCAGACTTTCTCTAATCCAGGGGTGTCAAACATGCAGCCAATGGGCTGGATCAGGCCCTCAGAGGACTCCTATCTGAAAATGGCTAAATGCCTGACTTATCTGGATGTGCCACCCTATAAAAGAGCTCTTACCCTGGCTCGTTGTGCAGCTATTCCCTCTAAGGTTTTAGAAGGAAAATATAGAAAGATACCATATGAAGACAGGTGCTGCCCACCCTCTATAGGAGAAGGGGAATCAATGTCCCACAAGTTCTTTCGCTGTCCTTTTCATCAGGTTTATAGGGATAAGCTTATTGCCCCCCTCTTGGATAGACCAGCACTTGATGCAGATAGTGCTGATCGAGAGAGACTTTTAATACGTAACAAATACATTTTTCCTCTCAGCGCCCCTGAGCACCCTTCTCTCCAGACCAGCAATCCCTGAGCGCCTCTCACTCCCAGACTGTCTCCCAGGTCCTTTGCACCACAACCTTAAGTGCTCTCCCCAATAATTGGCATCACCCTTTCCCCCCAGGTGCAGTCATTTCTACCCCTGACACTCTTAATTCCAATAGTATCCTTTCTTCTCTAACTGCTGCCGCATGAATCAGCCATTCCCTTCCAGCCATTGGCCTTCCTTGCCATATCCTGCCAACAGGGCAGCTACCCACCTCTACCTGCCTTGCTTCCCCTCTCCCCTGACCCAGCGGTGTGCCCTTGCCCTCTGACCTGCCACACTCCTCTTGAAAGTCTCCTTACTCCTAGGGATACAGTTTAAGTAGCCCTGCCTATGCCTTTTCTGTTGTTATGTAAGAGCCTCCCAGAAGTGAAGAAGCAGACACTTACTATTGGGGCCTTCCAGCAAGTCTGCAAAATCTAGTACTATATACTGGTTAGAATGTTGGTCTAGGATCTAGAAGATTCTGGGTTTGAATCTCCATTCAGCCATGGAAACTTGCTGGGTGACCTTGAGCCAGTCACTCTCTCTCAGCCTAACCTACCTCACAAGGTTGTTGTGAGGAGAGAATGGAGGAAAGGAGAACCATGTAAGCCACTTTCGGTCCCCTTTGGAGAGAAAAGTGGCGTACAAAAAGGAGTAAAACAAAATAAAAAGCTAACCCTAACTAACTTCTCGGAGCTGCGGTGGCTCAAGTGGTTAAGACGCTGAGCCGCAGGCTGTGGAAGGTCGGTAGTTCAGCAGTTTGAGACCCAAGTGTGCCGCGTGACGGAGTGAGCTCCCGTCTCTAGTTCCAGCTGCTGCCAACCTAGCAGTTCAAAAGCAAGAAATTGCAAGTAGATAAATAGGTACCGCTTCAGTGGGAAGGGAACAGCATTCTGTGCGCCTCGGTGTTTAATCAGGCCGGCCACATGACCACGGAAACGTCTTCGGACAGCACTGGCTCTTTGGCTTGGAAACGGAGATGAGCACCGCAACCCTAGAGTCGGATTCGACTGGCTTTCGAGCAAGGGAAACCTTTACCTTTAACTACTCCTCAATTTCTCATTATTCCATTATTGCTTTAAAAAGCTCAATTTAATTGAATCTTGGAGCCAGTATAGAAAGTAACTGATTAAGTGAATACATCCACTTTGAGATAACTTACTGTTTGTTATTGTTATTGTACTGTGTTAATATGGTACTGCTCGAAAAGTTATGTTATGTTTTCCATTTAATTGTACTTCTCTCCAAAGTTCAGCCTTGTATAACTTACTTTTTCTTGTAAATGTTTCATGATGTTTATTGTATGTATGTATCCACGGGGTGCTGGTAGGGATGTCCCCACCCCTGATGAATTGTGGCCTTAGATAGGGATAATGGATAACTGTATAGCCGCTCAGAGACCCCTTCGGAGATTAGAGCGGGATAGTAAGACGAAAGTAATAAATAAATAAATAAACTTATTTTAACAAAAAAAAGTGAATACATCCACCACCAGTAAATGGGGTAAAGTTTACATAAAAACAAGCAATGATAACTATGCACATTTAATTTTCTATCATAGAACAAAATGTTATGATACAAAAGGATAAGCTTTGTACTTATACTGACAAATGCTGAGACACTACAATAAAATCACTGATAAAACTGTAGGCATCAGAATGAAACTTCTAAGTGCCAGGGCAACCTGGCACCTGGGATTTGTTGAGCCCTGTGCTAGAGACCCATCTGAACAATTTTTCCTTAAGAATCACCTGCCAACTTTTCTCCTAGTCCAGGCTTCATCACAACTGTAATTTCCTCCAACAATGATTGCAGGCAATCACACCACAATTGTCCCAAAATGTCACCTGTACTATTCTGTAGCAGCACAGTAAAACAATAAGCATCCTTGTTATAAATAAAACGGTTTAAAAAAAGAATAAAGGATACATTCCCGGAGATAGAAAGGATTGGGTTTTTGTGTTCCATCTATGTGCCCAAGAGCTCTTCAAATAACCCTACAAAAAATTCTACAAAACAAGGCAACTGTGTCTATAAATCTTCTTTCTCAATAGTTTGTCACACTCTAGCATGGCAAACAGGACCAAAGGACATGACTTAGTTATCAATGGTTCCTACTTTGTTGTTGTTTTTAAAATAAACTGGTTGAGGTCTAGGATACAGCAGAGAGCAAACCTGCTTACCCGATACCAAATGTCGCTTCTGCAGTCACACCCCCGTCTATGAATATGGTAGTTGTGCGTCTAAGCAGGAATTCTTAGGCCCCATTCACACGGAGCATTTGCCGCGCTAAAGATACGGATGATAGGCGGATTTTCCGGGCGCGATCACACCGCAACATCTGGGAAGTGTAGTGCACCCGTGGCTAACCCGTGGCTTCGTGCTGAAGATACGGAGTAAAAAACTAGTACTTACAATGTACTAGTTTCCGGAAAACGCGAGGCAAGGGCGGGAGTTTGATCGTGTCCCGTCCTAGTCCCGTCGCAAACCAGTTAGTGTTTTTTTTAAGTCTCCACAGGATGCGCACAAACGATCATGCGCATGCTCACCTTTTGGTGAGGAAAAAATATTCCCGTTTGCCACGGAAGCGGCGCCTAGTGATTGCTGGTGTGATCGCGCCGCGCCACTTCTTTGCTGCGCTGCAGGATAGCCGTGTGTTCGGCACCTCACGGCCTAACCACGGACCTCGACGGGATGGGACGTGTGATTGGGCAGCCGTGCGTTATTTTGCTCCTGGGCAAACAGCCACACTCCCCCCCCCCCGCACTTTCCGGCCCGTGTGACCGAGGCCTCAAGCCGCCCTGTCTGAACATCATTCCCCCAACACTCTACAGGTTTGCTGTAATCACTGATAATGTATTATATGCAGGGCTATTTTTGGGCAGGAACGCACAGGAACGGAGTTCCGGCTGGCTTCAGAGTTGCCCACGCCCACTACAGCCAAAACCTGTGCAGAGGGAAGGCCTGTAGAGCAGACCCCCCCTCTGAGGTGGGGTGGGCCAGGGGGGGCCCTGGAAGGATTGGGAGGCATTTAAATGCCTCCCCTTGCCTCCCCTGGCCTGTCCAAGGTCCAGCTTGCCTCGGCGCCCCCGCAGCCATGGGGCACCCAGGTAAGCCAAGGGCAGGCAGTTTAAACTGCCTTCCCTTCCCTTGGTGGGGGGCCCCCTTGCCCGGGCTGTGGGGCCCGGGCAAGCCAAGGGCAGACATGGGGGTGTGGCCTAATATGCGAATGAGTTTCTGCTGTTGGGTGTGGCCTATTATGCTAATGAGTTCCTGCTGGGCTTTTCCTACAAAACAAAGCCCTAAATATGTCAAGCTCTCAGAATACTCTGGAAAACGCTATGATGACTATTGAGGTGTTGTAAAAATTGCAACCCCGGGGCTGCCGAAGGGGAGAGGCCCTTTTCACCATTTCACTGCTGCACCTTGTGTGACTCCCCCCTCCAAAGCTCAGGCCCCAGGACCCACAGGCCCGGCACAGAAATTAAAGGCCATCCAGGGAGGCAAGTGTCTTTTGCTTCCCACAAGTGCAGTCGACTAAAGGAACATTTGGGGGTGTCGGCCGGCCCCACCGCTGCCACACTCCACGAGAAGCGAAGGGCGAGATTCTCCTCTCCCCTAAGGAACTACTGTGAACACGCCTACTAGCAACAGCCCCCCTCCCTGCCTACCAATGTTCCCTCTAAGCTGTGGAGTCTTGTGAGCAAAATTCTACTTGGTGAGCTACTGGCATTAAAGTTGTGAGCGAGCGATTCGGCTACTGTATCAATGAGTTTGCTCTGGAGCCATCCTTACTGAGCTAAGACAAAAATGTGTGAGCCAGAGGCTAAAAAACTGTGAGCTAGCTCACACTAACTCAGCTTAGAGGGAACACTGCTGCCTACCCACCAGTCCCACAAGACCAGTCCCCATGCCCTCCCTAGTTTCAGCCTCCAAGAAGGTGGGTCACTCAGTGTGGAATTGCTGACTGGCAG
>NW_015167084.1:422454-424462 GCF_001447785.1 Gekko japonicus
AAACTAATTTATGCAGCAGCCAAATTGCTGGCTCACAACTTGAATGCCAGCAGCTCACTAAGTAGGATTTTTGCTCACAGGGCTCCACAGCTTAGAGGGAACATTGGTGGGGACCAGTGTTCTCTCTAAGCTGAGTGAGTGTGAGCCGGCTCACCGTTTTTTTTGCCCGCAGCTCACAGATGTCTGCCTTCGCTCAGGAAGGAGGGCTCCAGAGCAACTTTCATGCCAGTCGCTCACAAAGTAGGATTTTTGCTCACAGGACTCTGCAGCTTAGAGGGAGCATTGCTCCAGAGCAAACTAATTGATGCAGCAGCCAAAGCGCTCGGAGCTCACCAAGTAGAATTCTTGCTCACAGGACTCCACCGCTTAGAGGGAGCACTGGTGGGGACTCCCCTTGCTTGCTTTGTGGGGAGGGGGTCGCCTGAACAGCTCATCCGCCAGCATGGTCATTTTGGCCACTCGTTTCTGTCCCTGTTGCTTCAGGGTCTGTCCCCCCCCCCACCACCACCAGTGTTCCCTCTAAGCTGAGTCAGTGTGAGCCAGCTCACAGTTTTTTAGCCTCCGGCTCACACATTTCCGTCTTAGCTCAGGCAGGAGGGCTCCGGAGCAAACTGATTCATGCAGGAGCCAAATTGCTCGCTCACAACTTTCATGCCAGCAGCTCACGACCCAGCCGCCCTCCTCTGCACCGGCGACGCGGCCGCCGCCTCCTCCAGCCCCTTCGTCCCGCGCGGCCCTTCCTCCCTGCCCAGCGCCCCTCCCGCCGCTCGCTCGCTCGCCCGCTCAGCCAATCCGGACCCAGCCGGCAGCCGCGGCTCTCCCCAGGGCCGCAATTGCGCGCGGGCCACCCGCTCTCTCGCCGCCTCTCCTTCTCCTGCAGGCGGCCGCCGGTGGAGGAACAGCCCCCCCCTCGCGCCCCGCCGGGAGCGGTAAGTGACGCTCAGGTGTGTCCCCGGGTCCCCCCCCCTCCCCCCGGGTCACCTCCGTTCCCTTCGCGGCGCCTCTGCCCGTTGAGGACGCGATGGGACCATGACAGGTGGCGGGGCCGCCGGGAGCGATTGCGGCTGTCAGTGTCTGGGACTGGGACGGGGGGGATGCTCTCCTGGGGTGTGTGGAAGTGGAAGTGGAAGCTTTAGGGGTGCTGCGACTTGCATTGTGCAGAGAGTAAGAAAACCGGTGCACGTCACTGCAGACTCCGGGGTAGGGAGCGACTTGGAATGACAAGTGGGTCCGCTCCCCCCCCTTCCCCCCAGGGGTGTAGACTTTCCAATTTCCGGGGGGGGGGGCTGGGGCTGGGCCAGAGGCATTGCTTTGCTAGGAGCAAGGGTGGCTCCCGGGGGAGGCTGAGCACCTTCCTGAAAATTTCAGCGGACGCTAACGCCCCACCGCCCCCACGAAGATTACGCCTATGCTTCCCCCCCTTTCTGCAGGAGGTTCAAGGGGGGAGAGGGTCCAAGAGGAGGAGTCCTCCTCCAAGGCGCTTTTGTCCCGCTGATTCACGGTCTTGTTTCTTCCCCTTGTCCCCCTTCAGGCAGTCGGTGGCGGTGCCCCACCTGATTAAGGTCCAATCTGCCTGTGTCTTTCCCACCCGGCGCCCCAGCCTTCTGACTCCCGCTTCAAAAAAGCTGCCTATATTTGGTGTCGTTTTCACACCCCAACAGTGCTAGCATACTTTTGCAGGCCCGCATACCTTGATCACCTTCTCCACTGTCATTGCGCCTCCCCGCTGCTTTAAAAGAATCTTCTCCAAACAACGGTTCAGAGGGGATCACAGCAGCAGGAAACTGATTTTAAAAATGCAGATGCAAATTCGACCAAAGTTATGCTCCTTTCCTATCTGGCCTAAGCTTATACTAGTAGAAAGTGCATTTCGTTCAGTGTTACTCAGTAACCCCAAATTATTTGCTTGGACAGTTGAGCCCGCTAAGATATGTGCTTTCTTGGAGCACTGCAGTGTTTAACTGACTGAATTAGTGATCAGTCCTGTAATAATAATTATACACTCCCT
>NW_015167084.1:424523-454290 GCF_001447785.1 Gekko japonicus
TTTTACCAAAGTTTATGAAAAATAATTTTTTTAAAAAGGGTTTTCTTTCCAACTTGTATCCTGAACCAGATGCCAGTTTTGAGTGGAACCTCTGGTCGTCCCCCCTCCCCCCCAATCTGATGTACCACAGACAGTGAAAGCAGGCAATGCTCAATTTGGATCAGTGTCTTTTAAAATCTCTGTCTTCGACCATACTGTTAGGATTTTCATTTTCTGAAACTGCTATTCAGGAATTGGTGTGATACTGCAATTGTGATTGTTTGCTATTTCAGATTCTCATGTTTGCTCAATAAAGATATTAGATGGCCTTCCTTGAACCCTGGGTGATTTAGTAAATAAAAGCTATCACTCATGTAAGAGAAATTTCTGCTCTCCCATATTAACAGAAAGCCAATGCAAATTTAAATGAGCTTAATTTTTTACAAAAAGAAGTGAGTACATAAGAACATAAGAGACGCCAATGTTGGATCAGGCCAAAGGCCCATCCAGTCCAACACTCTGTGTCACACAGTGGACAAAAATACCAGGTGCCATCAGGAGGTCCACCAGTGGGGCCAGGACATTAGAAGCCCTCCCACTGTTGACCCCCCCACCCAAGCACCAAGAAGACAGAGCATCACTTGCCCCAGAGTCCCTATCTATACCTTGTGGCTAATAGCCACTGATGGACCTCTGCTCCATATGCTTATCTAATTCCCTTTTGAATTAATAAACATTAATGGTTAAGAAAAGAAATTAGTCTTTTGGCTGATTAATAGGTCAGTGCCCAGAAAATACAGTACCATGTTTCCCTAGCAGAATTCCTCTCTGTTTAAAATGGAAGAACTTAATATTTCCATAGATTTGTTTTCCTTAGGAAGGGCAAACTTATATTCCATATATGTGGTGAAAGATGAACTGGTTGCATATTTTGTAGCTCTTGATCTGGTATCAGTTAAAAGCTGAAGGGGTGTGGGTGCGTGATGGGTTCAGGTAAATAATATGTAATCTCTGGTATTGTGTACCTGTAAACTTTAGAGCATCTTGGACTTGCAACTGTGCACATTGCCAAGAAGAGTTTCAGCCTTGTAGAACATGTAGATCGGTGGTGTCAAACATGCGGCCCGGGGGCTGGATCAGGCCCCCGGAGGGCTTCCATCAGCCCCACAGTGGAACTGGCCATCTCCTTCTTCCAGTTCTGCTGCTGCTGCTGCATCATAGCTTGCTTCGCTAGACTCTTAATCACTCAGCCATTTCATGTTTTAACCTGGGTCCTAGACTCAGAACTCTAAGCGTGAGATTTCTGTGGTGAATGTCAATAAATCAAAAGTAGGTTTGCAGCTTACAGAGCTAATGTTTTAAGCATGTTTTTATCTTAAGTTAAAAAAAATCTTTGCATTTGTGTCCTTTATAAAGTTTATATATCCACTACCTGGCATTACATTTTATGACACACATGGCCCGGCCCAACAAGGTCTCATTTATGTCAGATCTGGCCCTAAACAAATGAGTTTGACACCCCTGATGTAGATTAATGTTTTGATAACAAGGAAGCAGGTCACATTGTGTAATATTTGGGATTACTGAAGGTTTTGTTTAATATGCAAAATCATGAGTTTTCTATAGTGGAGTAGGACTTTGTGCCTGGTGAAGGGTATCAGCGCTTCATACTTAGCTGGTCCTTCCAAACACCATCTGAAGATCTTTTTTTTCCCTCTTGGAATTTTAAATTTCTATTGAGAAAATAAAAGAAAGAAAAAAACGGAAAAAACCCACACATAAAATAGAAGAAGGCTTCTGATTTTCTCTGCAACGAATATGTTTGATTACAAAGTCTTTCATTTATATATAGAATAAAGAACTCTCTTTCTTTGTATCTTAATATCTTAATAATTGAAACCACAAATCATACAATTATGATTATCTTTTTCCTGCATAAAGTCTATAAGGGGTTTCCAATCTGTAATAAATGAACTAATTGTGTTTTCCCTAACCAACTCAGTAAGTTTAGCCATTGCTGCAAGGTCCAACATCTTCTCCAACCATTCTTCTATTGTATGTATTGTCGGACACTTCCGTTTCTGTGTGTATAATACTCTTGTTGCCATAGTCATATATAAAGTTCCATGGCTTCTTTCCAACCAATCGTCCATTGGTCCTAACAAAAGGGACTCTGATTTCAATTGTCTATTAGTCTTTAAAATCTTTTATATTAATATTTGTGTCCAAATTTTTTGGCTTTCTTACAAGTCCATCATGTCCCTTCATGATGATTACATTTCCAACATGAACTAGAAGTTCCTTTGGACATTCCAGACCATCTCTCTGGCGACATACCAATGATACATCATGTTATAAAAGTTCTTCTTAAGACTAATGCTTAAAGTAAATTTCAAACCCTTAGTCCACATACGTTCCCATTGTTCAATATGTATGTCATGTCCAAAGTTTTTTGCCCTTTTTACCATGCATTCTTTAACTTGCTCCTCCCCAGTTTCAGATTTCAATAAGAGTTTAGACATTTTAACAATAACGTGTTCATCATTTGTACATAGTTCTATTTCAAATTCAGACTTTGATTGCTCAAAGTCATGGTACCTTTTATCAGCTTTGAACCTTTCCAGGATTTGTAAATATGTAAACCAGTGGCAAGTATCGCCTTCAATTATTAAGTCTTCTCTCAATTTTAATTTATATTCACCTTATTGCAGTTCTACCATCACAAGATCTTCATTTAGAACTTCGTTATCCCACCGTCCTCTTTTTGTGGCCCTACATGTCTGGTGTCAATTGCCATCAAAAGCTGGATGTAAAATATCCAGAATTGCCTGTTAAAACTTAAATGGAAAGCATCTTTAATGTTTGTCAGAATTCTTTACTAGAGATATACTATGTTACTTATGCAGTTAAGCAGTAGTGTCACAATAAACAAAATTATAGTAATCCAGTATGGTAAAACATAACCATACACACAGTGCACTAGAATGAACTGCAAACAAAAGCACTAACTTTTAGGCCGCGTTCAGACTGGCAGTTTGGCCCGGCAGGCAAACGCTTCAGGAGCGTTTCAGTAGCAGATTTCGGGTTCACACAGGCACATGTTTTAGGCGTCCCCCAGCCGTACTCAAGCCGTCTTGTGCAGCTTCCCTCCCGAGTTTAAAAGATATCATGTTAAAGTGGTAGCAAACCGTGACAGCGCGTTGATTCCGGTTCCCTGAGTGTGAACCCAAGTGCTGCTAAGGCAGAAACAACCCGCAGTCATTGATAATAGGCACTGGCTGTGTCTGCGTGCAGGCACCACTGGCGCCTGCACGATCCTGCCCTATTTGCCACTGCGCCCATGAGTATGGGCGCATGCAACCCAGCGCGGAAACATCCACTAACAGGCCACCAGGGCGGTCCAACAGTGCGAACGCTCCCTTGCGCTTCCTCCACAGTATCCTCCTGCTTCATTTGCTGCGGTGTGAAAGGGAATACCGCAACCAAGCTGTTCCAGGTCCATTCCGGGTTTTCTTTGCCACGACTCCCTAGCACTTCAAATTGCCAGTCTGAACTCGGCCTTAGTTTCTCTTATTTCACCTGTTACCGAGCTTCCAAGCCACATCCTCTCTTGCTTCATGTTCCCAATGCCATATGTTCCTTCTTCCTCTACAAGATGATACAGAGGAGCCGGTACTGACCCTACTCTTGAGGAGTCTTGGAGGATATATAAAATGGAATGATGTAGAGCACCAGATACGCTGGACCAGAGCCTAACAAAATCCGGCAACCAGGTTGCCAGGGCGTCTAGACATTTCATTGTGGCACCTATTATTTTTGTGGTAGCAGTAATTAGAAAATATGGTCATACATAGCCCTGAAAAGCGAAATATGAGTCTTTGACTCCTAAATTTTGAGGTTGGCTTCTAGAGCAAATCCTGCCAATCGAGCAGTTCGAAAGCAAGAAATTGCAAGTAGGTAAATAGGTACCACTTCGGTGGGAAGGTAACAGCGTTCCGTGCGCCTTGGTGTTTAGTCATGCTGGCCACGTGACCACGGAAACATCTTCGGACAGCGCTGGCTCTTCGGCTTTGAAACGGAGATGAGCACCGCAACCCTAGAGTCGGATTCGACTGGCTTTCGAGCAAGGGAACTTTTACCTTTACCTTTACTTCTAGAGCAAAAGAAAATTTGTCAGGGCATGTGCTGAACCATTTCAAACCATTTACGTTGGTGAATTCTTTGATATATCTAGATCTGTCCCATCATATTCTGTAAAACAGTCGCAAGTACCTTTTAGAAGTGGGTTGAAGGCCTATGCCACCATCACTGAGCTGATGTCACATCACTGGCCTCACACCACTTATCTGGTCAGAACCGCCCAGGACAGGTTTCCAGCAGTCCTGCTGCTGTCACTTAGATCATACAGATCTGACAGTTCCTCTAGGTATGTATATTAACAGTTCAACACATAATTGCAGCTAGCTCCTTGTATGTATGGTGTTAAAAGTAAGTGTTATGATTTCCAGGCACAGAGCTCTGGCACCCCTTATTTGAGAAATGAAGCAATGTTTTGGGGAAATATGTTTAAAAGAAATCTGATTTTATTTACATCCAGTTTTTCTCCCCAATGGGGACACAAAGCAGCATAAGACATCATGATTTATGTATTTATTTATTCATGTACTTAATTTAGACCCTGCCTTTCTCCTCACTGGGGACCCAGTGCAATTTACATTATTCTCCTCTTCTGTTTTATTCTCACAATAACCCGGGTGCCGCAAGACGGAGTGAGCTCCTGTCTCTAGTTCCAGCTCCTGCCAACCTAGCAGTTCGAAAACAAGAAATTGCAAGTAGATAAATAGGTACCCCATGGTGTTTAGTCATGCCGGCCACATGACCATGGAAACGTCTTCGGACAGCGCTGGCTCTTCGGCTTTGAAACGGAGATGAGCACCGCAACCCTAGAGTCGGATTCGACTGGCTTTTGAGCATGGGAACCTTTACCTTTAACCCTGTGGAATAGTTTAGGCCAAGTGTGTGTGAGTGGCCCAAGATCACCCAGTAAACCTCCACAGCAGAGCAAGGATCTGAACCTGTTTCTCCCAGATGGTAGTCTGACACTCCTACCCATTATGCCGTGCTAGCTCTAGTTACCTTCACAACAACCTTGCGAGGTAGGTGATGCTGAAAGCAAGTGACTACCCAAGGTAACCCAGCAGGTTTCCATAACAGAGTGGGAATTTGAACCTGGATCTCAGATCCAACATGAACCACTACAGTGAACAGCTGGATTCGAGTCCAGTAGCCCCTTACAGACCAACAAGATTTCCAGGGCATGAATATTTGAGAGTCCGAGCTCCCTTTGTCTGATTCTGTGGCGAAGTGCACTATAATCTGCTCTATTAGACATTGGAGTCAATGTTCATAGCTGTGGACAATTACTGTCTTGACTTGCGTGTCTGAAGACTGGGGGGGGGGAAGGTTGACGTATCTCTGCAATGTAAAGTAAGTTATTAAAATTCTTTAGGAGGCAACATAACATTAAAAAATCCCTCTGGTTACTAAAGACAACAGTTCTCAAACTTCACTGTTCAAGTGAAAAATGATTTAAGTGTTCTCTCTGACATAACTTGTAAAACAGATGGTATCCAAGCAAGCACAGCGTTCACTCACCTGGATGCAAAGCATGGCTTAAGGTGGGTGGGCAACACACACAGTTTCCACACTGTTCTCTGAGTTGCGTAGAAAGAGATGGAGTTACTAGTCTAGCACTATGTGAGAGGGAAAAATTAGTGTAAAACAAACCCTTGCTGAGGGGGTGGTGTGGTTTCTCCTTACTCGATTTTGGAATGCTGAATGGTGTGAATCTAAAAGTTTGTAAAGAATTTACCAGTTGAGCTGTGTTGGGGGACGGAGGCAAAGGTGGTGTGATTATGTATTTTTTCTAGCAATATTGTAGCCAATTTTCTGTTCTCTCTTTTCTCTACACTGGTATTTTCTCTTTCAAATAGTAGAAGAAGAAGAAGAAGAAGAAGAAGAAGAAGAAGAAGAAGAAGAAGAAGAAGAAGAAGAAGAAGAAGAAGAAGAAGAAGAAGAAGAAGAAGAAGAAGAAGAAGAGGAGGAGGAGGAGGAGATACCCACCCTTCGAGGAGGAGGAGGAGGAGGAGGAGGAGGAGGAGGAGATTGGATTTATACTCCACCCTTCACTACCCAAAGGTGTCTCAGAGCGGCTTACAAACTCCTTTCCCTTCCCCTCCCCACAACAGACACAAAAAGGTGGCTTTGAGATGTTGTGGCACAGATTCTACAGTATCTAATAGTTGAGTTTGTGATTGGCTTTTGAGTGCAAACTGCAGAAGTTTACTGGAGGGGGTTGTTTAAACGAACTGTCGCTTGAGTGAGACGGATGCCTATCCATAGATGGACAGTTTGAGGGCATGAGAACTTAACTTCAAGTTTTGAGGTTTAACTTCAGAGTCTAATAACAGCAGGTTGCATGTTTTTAGGATAGGTCATTGGCAAATTTCTCAGTGATTTATTCCCCCCATGATTCCTTGTGGAGTTCCCGTCACTTGCTCCAAGCAACTCTGAGGTCTTAGAGGCTCAAAGCTGGCCTTTGTTTTCCATTTCACCCCATTTTGACACCCCACTGCCCTTGGCATTGTGTGCTGCCTACACTATTGGTTAAATTTACAAAGCAACTGTTTTCCTGCATTCTTAGGGGTTTCTCCATCCTCGGATTCCCCACCCTGTTTCACTGTCCTGAATATAGGTGTTTGATCATGACATTTGCTATTTAGAAGGGATGGTTGTCTCTATATAATCTTAAACCGCTCCTGGGATGACAGGGTGTCTTTATCTTTCCACCCTAAAAAGTACATATTCTTCCTGACTTGGTTGACAGTTTAATACATTATTTAACCTTTTGGAAGTTGTATGGATTATTAGATTGCAGGAAGTAATTATTACTAACAGCGTCTTAATAACTGGATCCCTATGTGGGATATTTCAAACATATCTGTTGCTTTCTCCGTTTTAGGTATTACAATGTGACAAAGCTTCTACTGTATTAATTAAAATGTAGTCTCCTGTGATGGAGTATTGCTGTGTATTCTTATTTAAATTAATGGCAGTCCCTGTCACTTCCAGTGCTGTTTGGGCAAGAACATGCTGCAGTTGTATGTTTAATTTTATCCTGTGTTAAGACTGAGAAGCTCAATTTATCTGCTAGATTGGCTTGGGTTGAATGTGTTTGGAATGTCCTTTTCATTCAGAGTTGTTCATAGTTTTCATGGGAAGTCAGTGGTGCTTCCTGTTTCAGTAAGATGTGCGACACTGAAATGGAATCTTTAGTCCAGAGAGTGAAAGACAAATTGAGCTTTTGTAGTCTGGTGGTGTGTTGTGAATCAGCACAACCTTTTACCCACTTTTCTCAGTCTGTCATGTGATCTTTCTCTGCAAGTGGAGGAAGGGCGGGGTTTCAAATACACTGCCTTGCAGAAGTGCCTTTGAGATGACGTTGTGCATGGCTCCCTAAAACCGCAGCTCCTAACCTGATTTTAGTAGTATAGGTGGATGGGAGTAATTGAGGAACTGAAAAAGACACAACAAGCAACTATTTCTGGAACTCACTGGACATGCACGTATTTCTTCCTTGCTTCAAACAGAAATAATAGGGTCTGTCGTATTCTTTGAAGTTCCACTGCTGGAAAACATTTGGTGTATAAAGGGAAAAGTGGCAGTTTATGCTGTAGCTGTCTGCATCTTTTCTAGTTCCAAAATCTCTCCTAAAAGTTAATTATCTTCCTGATCCATGACAATCACTTTTTTAGTATTCAGCCATTTGTCAGTAAAGTTTAGTTCTAGACATCTTCCATTGCCGTCTTTAAAAGGAAACCAGTATGCTGGTACACTTTTTATCCTTAACTATACTATAAAATACAATACCATGGGCTTTGGCCCCTTGGTGTGGTCTAGTAATACTACTGAAAGAGGCACTGAATTACATTCTCTCCCTGTACTCATTTAATGATAATTTTTTTTAGTACCGGAAGTATATGAACTCACCAAGGATAATGATCACGTAATCAGTTGTTTTCTACGTATTGCCTCAAATGCCTCTTTTCTTTTGCTATCTTGTTTCCATACAGCCATGATAAACATGCACAATAGCCTCCAAAGAACTATGTGCAGGCAGTGTAATTACATGAGTCCAAAGTTTTCTCTTTGCCTTCTCAAGTGGTGTATAATTAGTGGAGTATTATTTACTGAGGACTTAGAGCCAGAGGAGAAATTGCATAAAATCTCTTTTATGAGAGGTAAGGGGCTGGGTGTTACTCCCTCGTTTGTGAAAAATTAACTATTTGTATAAGTAATCCAAACCAATGGGACTTTTTTTATATGAGAGAACCAAGTTTTGAGTCCAGTGGCACCTTTAAGATCAACAATGTTTACTTCTGGGTATAAACTTCCATGTGCATGCACACTTCTCAGATTCCAATATCTGAAGAAGGGTGCATGCACACAAAAGCTTATACCCAGAATTAAGCTTGCTGGACTTAAAAGTGCCACTGGACTTAACTGTTGCTTCAGACGAGCATGGCCACCCACCAGAATTTATATTAGAGACTTTGTGTTTGTGTCTTAACATGCTTCCCTTGGTTGCTCTGTGAATGTATGCATTGGTGAGACCACATGACCCATGATTTACACCTCTTCTGCACCAGCATCATTATAAACATTGTCTGTGTGCTGTGGGAAGCAGCCATACAGAAGTGATGACCTGTTAATCAGTGGGTAGGATGCATGCTACTTGTGAACGCTCTAAAATGCTCAGAAATGAATAGCACCTTAATCATTATGCAGTAACACTCTAGTTCCAGCTCCTGCCAACCTAGCAGTTCGAAAGCAAGACATTGCAAGTAGATAAATAGGTACCACTTTGGTGGGAAGGTAACAGCGTTCCGTGCGCCTTGGTATTTAGTCATGCCGGCCACATGACCACGGAAACGTCTTCAGACAGCGCTGGCTCTTTGGCTTTGAAACGGAGATGAGCACCGCAACCCTAGAGTCGGACTCGACTGGCTTTCAGGCAAGGGAACCTTTACCTTTACTTTTTAACACTCTGTTTTACTGGGATACACTTGCTGCCTAGATTAGAACTAACTGCCTAGATTAGAATTTTCCCAGTCATATCAATTATAGTCAGGACAAGAGATGCCCAGGCTGTAAATGTGTAGAGTAGCCTTGTATTTAGAGATGTGATAGGGAGAAACTAGTTCATTGAGATGGGAAGCCTCTCTTTTAGTAGTGGTCTGAAGTTAAACCTCTGCTTCCATCTCTGGGTCAGTAAGGTGCACATAGCCAGTATGTAGTTTAAAAGTTGTAAAATAGTAATTCTCACCAGTTTTGATGCATAGGAACTTGGGATATTCCTGTTGAATCTAAATGCTGCATAAATGTTTGTTGGTGGTATCATTGTCGATGTTAATGTGGGAGTCGTGTCCATACATTAATAACTAATGAAATTATGCATTAAAAAGGACATGCTTGTGGACCCGTTAATATAACAGGCTTAGCTTTGAGCGAGGCATTGATGTTTTCATTCTTAGCATATTATGGATAGTGATGGCCATGCAGCAACTTCTGTGGCTGGCTAGGAACTGGTTTACCTTTAGACTGTTGATGAAAAAGACTGCATTGGTGTCCTTGATTGACTTGCTATGTTGTAGTTGGGTGTTTTTCTTGTTATCTAGAGTGTCTGTTTGTCCATTGCGTAATGGTATCGTTTTCTGTTGTTGTACTGAGATGTTTGGCATAGGTCTGTAGCATTGCTACCCTAACTCTAAATGTTTTTTAAAGATCTTGTTGGTAATTACAGGACAGTATTTCAGGATCTCTAGGTTTATCTAGTGCATAGATTAGCCTCTAGGAATTCTCCACTCTATCTTCTCTGGCTTGTGCAAGCCTTTCAAGTTGGCATACATCTCCATTTTCTCTCTCTCTCTCTCTCTCTCTTTATATAGCTGTAGGCTATCTTGCAAGAAACTGTATTAATGTGAATAGGTAAAGAGGATGAGGTTAATGTCTTTCCCCCTGGAATTTCTCTTCATTGGGACTATTATACAATGCCTCATAGACAAACTGTTTTCTCAGAAATGTCTTAAGGTCCATGGTGTTCAGTGCAGCTTACTTCTAGTTAAGGGTGCAATGAGTTCCAGCTGAGGAAAACTGCAATAGAACATAACTTTGGGAACCATAAAGAAGTTAATCAGGGGTCATTTCCTAGAAAAAGAGGTGCAGGAGCTCATTAGCATAACTCATTAGCATAACTCATTTGCATATGCCACACCCCCTGACATCACCGGAAGTGTGTCAGAAGGCAACACCCACCACTCAGGCGCCACTGGACTGTTTTGGATTGCTAGCTATTGGGGGGGGGGGAACGTGCAGATCTGTCCTCGCAGAGGAGGGAGAGCTTGTACCTGAATAAAACTTGGTCTTAAAGGTGCCACTGGACTGTTTTGGGGAGGGGGTCTCTGCAACTTACCTGGCTGCTTCTTGCTCTGACTGAGGGCTGCTGGGAGCAGGGGGTGGGGCTTGTTGCATGTGCCCACCCCCTGGGCTCTTTACTGCCAGAGCTCCGCTCCTGTGCGCTCCTGCAAGAAATGACCCCTGAAGTTAATTGTCAAATGAAATCTATGGGGTGAGTAGCCATGTCAGTCCAATGTAGCCAAAATAAAAAAGACTTGTAGCACATTACAAGTTAACTAATATATTGTGGCATTAGCTTTTGTCAGACAGAGCCCACTTATATCATATATCTGATAAGTCTCTTTTTTGTTGAGAGGTTTTGCATCATCGCCTCTGTATATTCCTTACAGTTCGCTTACAATTTGAACACCTTGTTGCTGTTTTCTGGGCATTTTACGCCCTTTAGGTCCCAAATAAATTTGGCAAACGTTGTGCAAAGAACCCTGAAACTGACAGGATGCAAAAAATGCTGTATAGATGAGTCCTAATAAAAAACTGTAGAAAATCTTTGTGATTATTCCTAGCCTAGGTTCAATGTGGCTGTTGTCTACCTAAATCAGTAGAAAGTAATTCCCAGACAGTTGAATGAAATCACATGATGCTTACACAACACTGTGGACTAGTAGGTTTGTTTCAGATTTTCTTTGAAGCTTTGGCTCACTACATACCATTTTATTGCTCCCATCGTAAAGGTGAAAAGTTGATTTCAGAAGGATAAGCTATTCTTCATAAGGTTTATTGGTCAGGGGCAAGCTGGGTTAAAGGATAACCTTTGTTCTTGGTAACAGAATGACAAGCATATTTACATGCATTGGTAGAGGTCAGGTAAGGAGATATTCTATTTCTTTCATACTTCAGCCTATACTGTTTTGTATTGCTAGGAGTTGTAGCATCTTTTTTTAAAAAAAATATTACATTGCAAAAGAATAATGGACTAAGACTGCTGTTAAATCCAAATTGGGTGTCTTTCCTTTTTAAAGGTACTTTGTGTACCTGCAAAAACGACACCCCACTCCTGTTCAGTTAAACAGTTAAAATACTTCCCATAAGGAATGAGACGGAAGTTGGTTCTTTGTTTCTTTGACTGATTCACAATACCATGTGTTGGATCTAGGAGTGTGTATTCGGCATAAACCGAGATGAAAAAATACCCAAAAAATACCTTATTGGTATCTTTTGGGTATTTTTTCAGCCAGTTAGCCAGTGAGCTACTTATCCAGCTATCCAAAAATGGCCAACTTGAAAGGTCCAGAAAATATTCAGATTTTTCAGGACTCCAGATAGCCACAGTTAAAGGACATTTAAAGGGCTCTCAGTTCAGAGTGAACTCTCAGCTTGGAGAAGGCATTTAAAGGGACTGCAAGCCCTTAAAATGCCTTCGGAGTTCATGTGCCTTGAAGGCATTTAAAGGGATCACAATCCCTTTAAATGTACTTTTCTCCCTCCATTGGAAACGATTTAATTAATTAGGTTTTTAGGCCATCCTTCCTTGCAAGCAAGGCTCAGGGCAGCTCACAACAGGAGAGAACATAAATCAATAATTAAAAATTTAAACCAGAATAAACATATAAAACATACAGCTCCAATAAAACATCAGCATAATTTGATCCAAGATGGTGGACAAATTCCAAATTTCACAGGCCTCCCAGAGAGGGGCTGCAGAGAATGGAGGGTATGAGAGTGCCAAACTACATGCTGTACCATCGCTGTCCTCAACCAAATGGTGGATGGGGGCACCTTCTTCCGGGGCCTGTAGAATTAGACACCCTGGTCCAATCTTTTTGAAACGTGGGTGTTTTTTTTAGGAGAGGCACCAGCAGCTATGCTGCGAACTTGGAGCCTCTACCTCAAAAAACAGCCCCCCAGAGCCCCAGATACCCCGAGATCGATTCTCCATTATAGCCTATGGGGACCGTTGACTATAATGGTCCCCATCTCTCCTTATATATAATTGAATAGTGGGTGCCAAAGTTCTAATTCTAAAATGCACTCCCTTAGTGTATGGCCACATTGCATGAGCAGACAGGTGACTCTGCTGATCCAAAGGAGTAAGTGCTTGGGGGAGGGGGGGAATTCCCACAGTTTCCTCCTGTCTCTACAGCATCTTGTGCTGTTTTGTATGCTATTCTTGAGGGTTGTCTTCAACTTTTCAGGGAGATGCAGGGCAGTACAGTATGAAAGGACATTCAACAAAGAGAGATTCCTCCATCCTTCTAACATTTCTTTGGATCAAATCCATTACCCCCCCCTTTTTTTTTACAATACATTAGAATGAGAGCAGAGGAAATTATTAAGAATGCAGGTTTGCAGATGAAGAGACTGTGTCAAACCCTGCTTTTATAGCTCACACCTTATATTTTCCTTAGCAAGAATAGTACTCAAGTGTTAAAATGATACTACTATAGCCCAAATAAACATGTTTCCTCTTCTTTCCATTTGAGTAATTTCCTGTAGCTTCTGGTTCCTGGCAGCAAAGAGAACTACATTTCTAAACCAAGACGCATGCTCTGTAACACTGTGCCCTTTTACCTACTTTTCTGGATGAACACGTGACTGTTTCAGAAATGTGGAGGCAGGGAAAATGCTCTGCAGCAGACTATTAAAAGCTTGTTACGGAGCAACTGAATGATCTCAAAAGAGATATGAATAGCCCAATCCTATGAACATTTTCTCAGAAGTAATTCCCTCTGAATATAAGGGTGCTCAGTTATTCTCAACTCTGACTCTCAGGTACATATGCATAGGACTGCAGCATAAGGATATTTGGATTAGTCTCTCCCCCCCCCATGTGTTCATTTTAAGAACAGCCCAGATGGATCAGATCAAAAGACCATCTTTTTGAGTCCTTTCTTCCACCTTTTGCTTTTCTGAGAGGCTGGGACTTTTTGTATCATCGTGCATTATTCATCACGTTGCCCTGTTTTGAAAGCATATGCCTATCAATTTATATCATAATTTCATTTTACAACTTTTGAATTTGTCTCTGTATGCACCACGGGGTCTAACAAAATACTCTTTTTTTGAATTTTAGTAAGGGTGAGGTATTCAGTTTTTAATGCCAGGAAGAAGCGGCATTTTCCATATCAGTGTCTTGTTGTTTATCACATATATAACTTTTAATCTAGTTTTATTGCAAACTTGAGCATACTTCTCTGGAATTTACTGCTAAAAATGTTTGATTTCCCATTTCTGACCACCATCCCCCCAAAATCCCACCAATTATGTGTGTTTTTAGAACATGAAGCTTGCTTGAATTGGAGTAAAGTCTCTGATGTCATTAAAAATAATGAAGAAACAGGAGTTTTTGTTTACAGAAGTATAATATACAAAACATTTTAAAACAGAAGTTGTTGTTCTAAAATATTCAATGGCATTAAACATGGTTATCCACAATTGACACCGATTTCAACAAATATGACAAATTTGTTCTCCCAGTGTAAGAATACTTGCATGCAGGGGTCATTTCGTAGAAAAAGAGCTAGGGGGACTCATTAGCATAACTCATTAGCATATGCCACACCCCCTGACATCACCGGAAGTGTGTCCTCCCCACAGCCGGCGGCGACCTCCAGCGGGCACCAGCAGGGAGCTCCAGGCCCCGCCCTCCCGCACCTCACCCGGGGGATGGCGTCCCCCCGTGTCCCCCCCAAATGACCCCTGCTTGCATGCTCCTTCTTGCATTTTCTTGCTTTGTTTCCTCAATGTCCTCCTGCACTTTTTCTTTTCCTACCTTATGAAGTATGTTTATAATTTTGACTATTGCTGCTTAACCTAAAATGTACACATTTATTTTGAATGCAGCTGCTAAAGATCTAAACTATAATGTAGTAGTGAAGGGAATGAGCTGTGCGTTAGGAAGTCCTTTTGTCAAATCTCACCTTGGCCCTGAAATCAGTAGGTGGCCTTATGCAAAATACTACTGGGTGCCTTTTAAAAGTTTTAAAATACTACATGTACAGTTAAATGTTAATTTTCAGTTAAGTATTGTGTTTCAAAAATGCTTTTAGAAATGGAAGCACTGGTGTAGAAGGTGGAATGGAAGGTCGTTTTATGATATCCTAGAGGCCAGCTGGTTTGTGCTGTGTGAATTTACAGCAGAGAATGGCTATACAGAACTACCCTGTTTCCACGAAAATAAGACAGTGTCTTATATTAATTTTTGCTCCCAAAGATGCGCTAGGTCTTATTTTCAGGGGATATCTTATTTTTCCATGAAGAAGAATACGGTACACTCCGTCAGGGCAGAGCGAGCAACAGGCGGCAGCTTGTCCTGGCGGCGGCGCGGGCTCTCTGATTAAAAGAGACCTCGCACTTCCTGTCTGCTCCGGCTGCGCGGCGGCCAACAGTGAGCTGCGAGGTGGCGGCGGCTGCTACGGCCCAGAGTCCAGAGTTACGGTAGCTTCGGGGAGCCTTATTACTGGGCAGGCCTTATGTTCGGGTGAGGCCTTATTATCGGGGAGGTCTTATTTTCGGGGGGACGCCTTATATTTCAGCAAGAGGCAAGACTGTAAGTAGGTCTTATTTTCGGGGGATGTCTTACTTTCGGGGAAACACGGTAGGTGTTTTTTCCCCCCTGAGCTTCATAATGGAAAAGAAAATGTTCATCTGATCAGAACAAAGTGAGTGAATTTCAGAAGTGGCTCCACTACACAGATAATGGGGTTGTTGTGCATTTTATGGTGATGTTAGAAACTGTTTTGGGCAGTCTTTCAAAGTCCATATGAGGTATGATTTATGACGCATCATAGCTGAAAGATTATGAGCAATTAGGAAAAAAGAGCTGTATGCATTGTCTGCCAGTATAAAAATTGTGTACTGTTATCCGTGATATTGGCTTTTGAGGTTTCAAATGTGACAGTCATATTGGGAGTTACTGTTGTACAGTATTCCTCCTCTTAGTTCAGTTGCGTGGTTTAGTTGTTAATGTTGGACTAGGAACTGGGAGATCCAGGTTCAAATTCCTTCTCTGTCATGGAAGTTTGCTGAGTGACTGTCACGGGCAGCAGCAAGGAGGGTTCACTAATGGCTGCCACCAGGGGTCGTTTCGTAGAAAAAGAGCTAGGGGAACTCATTAGCATAACTCATTAGCATATGCCACACCCCCTGACATCACCGGAAGTGTGTCATAAGGCCACCCCCCCAAAAAAAGGCAGGCAGGGGTGGGGAGATGCAGGGAGGAAGCAACTTACCCTCCCTCTTCTCTTGCCTCCTCCTGGCTGAATGAGGGCCAGAAGCGGGGCGTCTGGAAGCAGGGGGCGGGGCTTCGTCATGTGCCCCGCCCCAATACCTCACCTGGGGGGACTGCGATCCCCCGCGATCCCCCCCGAGATGACCTCTGGCTGCCACCACTCTGGTATGGGTCTCCTTGGGAGTGCCCAGAGCACCCACCCTACCCCCTTTTACAGTACTTTTACAACAGATTTTCCCTTGTACGTGACCAAATGAGGCGTGAGGACCCAGACAGAGTAACAAATAGTTTTATTAAGAGATTTAGCAACAACTTTAGATCTATAACAAGTAGGAAAAATGAGCAGAGTAAAGGCAGGTGAATCAGTAAAATACTAAATCCTAACGCGTCTGTCTACACAGTCCTAGCCTTCCCTAGGTACCTCTTTACCGTCTAACTCACCCCTTTTTGGATGAGGGATCCCTCTGTCTGCAGCAGTTCCCACCAGCCCTGAGAGAGAACCCCCTCCCTCTCTGGGTAAGGCCTTTTATCTCCTCTTCCCAGGCTCCACCCATTGTTCCCCCACTGGTGTAATTTTTCCCTCCAAAATCTTCTGTTACCCAATCACAGGGTCCAGAGGGAACCTGGGAAATGTAGGCCTTGATGACTACTCCCATGCAGGCCTCCCTGGAGCCACTAGGCCTCCCCAGAGACTGTAGGCTGCACCACGCTAGGCCCACGATCATGACAGTGACTTTTGGGCCAATCATCTATTTTTAGCCTCATTTGTCTCACTGGGTTGTTGCGAGGATAAAACAGAGGAGAGGAGAATGATGTAAGTCACTTTAGGTCCCCCACTGGTGAGAAAGGTAGTAAATCAAATAAATGTGGGGTGGGCTACTGCATTTCTTCTTCAGTTCTTCAGATGGTTAATCTTTGGACCTGTCTCTTCCATCAGTTGTGGCTGTATATTTGGACTATATTCAGTGTCTTCTTTCGAGTCTTTTTAATGGCTCTCTGACTTGCTCTGATAGCCAGTCAGTTCTCATGAGCAATGGCTGGGGTTGCCAGGTCCAGGTTAGAAAATACATGGGGACTTTGGGGGTGGATCCGGGAGAGGGCGGGGTTTGGGGAGGGGAGGGGCCTCAGCATGGCACAATGCCATGGAGTCCACCCTTCAAAGCAGCCACTTTCTCCAGGGGAGGTGATCTCTGTCAGCTGGAGGTCAGTTGTAAAAGCAGGAGATCCCCCAGGCCCCTCCTGGAGGCTGGCAACTCTATCAGTGGCTGACTTGAATGACTTGGGTTCTGTAATTCTGTATTTGCTCAGGTGTTTGCATGTGTGGAAAAGAAAATCTGATCTGGTTCTGCTTCTTAGTGAGGTAATGTGGTTGTAGGGTTGCCAAGTCTTACCTTTAGCTGGAGCGGGGGACTCCCGGCTGTTTCCCGGAGCACGTGCGCGCCGCAGCCACGTCACCCGGAAGTGACGTGATCACGCTGGGGGCGGGGCCATGACCATCCGAGGAAAAACCATAGAGTTTTCCCTCGGATGACCGTGGCCCTGCCCCCAGCGTGCCCGGCGTGATCGCGTCACTTCGGGTGGCGTGCACGTCACGTACTTTGGGGGTGGGGTTCCCCCCAGGGCCCAATCCGCCGCCGGCGGGGAACGGGCCTCTGGGGCGGGGGTTTCCCCGCCCCCCGGGGGGACTTGGCAAGCCTATGTGGTTGTATCACAGCATAGCTGTTTCGTTATCTATTACCTTAGGCCAAAAGTTTCCTTTTGTTATTATGGGCAAAGTTTTTACACTCCATGCTAGGAATGCCTGTGATAAAGTCTGAATCATAAGAACGGCACTTGGACAGTATCTTCCTTGAACATCTGTAAAAAGACAGTATGTACTTGGTCTGTACAACTTAGCAGTAGGACTTTTTAAAAGACATGAATTATCTCTCACAAAATAATTGGTTATTAATATTCATCCTTTTGCCCAACAGATAACGTCTCACAATGGCAGAAGCACATCAAGCGGTCGCTTTTCAGTTCACTGTAACTCCAGATGGGATTGATCTGCGCATGAGCCATGAAGCACTCAGGCAGATCTATCTGTCTGGGCTCTATTCCTGGAAGAAGAAGTACATCAGACTCAAGGTAATCAGTTCAGGATTGACTCTGCACCCAGGACAAACTGTAATCTGTGTGGGAAAACAAATGGTTCCTAAACCCATGCTTACTGGATAATGCTTTGGGGAGTGCCATGAGCATCTGCTGGGCATTTGGGGGCAGGATGTGAAACTTTGCACCAGTTCTTCCTTACAATCTGTTCATCTCGAATGCCCCCTAATGTTTCTCCCATTAGGATCTGAAATCATAAATATCTCCAGCTGTTGAGGGGAGGAGGCCTAGGGGAGACGTTTTGTGAGAGAAAATTTGTACGCAGGGGAAGGGTTAAGCATGCCTTTGCAAATGGGTTCTGCTTCTATGCATTACTGTCGCATGGCAATTATATGTTGGGAAAACATGGCTCATCCCCATAGTATGAACTCCTGCTTTTAAATATTTATAACCTTGAAAGACTGAAATGGTGTACAAAATTATTTCTGCCTACCCAATTCTGCTGCTTCTCACAGCCTATTAACTGTTCTGTCTGCCTGAAACTTTGCAGCATTTTCATCAGACCACAGCTATTCTTGATGTACTAGGGCTGCCAGGTCCCCCGAGGGGGCTTAAAAGGCCCCCGACCCACCGGCTCGGATTTGGCCGGTGGGGAGAACCCCGCCCCCAAAGTACCCAGATCGGGCCAACGTGCCTAGTGCGATGATATCACCTGGAGGTAACGTCATCACACTGGGCACGTCACGGGGGGGGGGGGGGACCCTCTAGCATTCTGCCTAAAAACTATATGGTACCATAGAGTTTTCAAGCCAAATGCTAGAGCGTCCATCAGTGACGTGCCTAGGTCAATGACATCACTTCCAGGTGACATCATCACGGTGCGCACAAAGTTCTTGGACCTGGAGCTTCTCTCCCCCCCCCACCACCGCAACAGGTAAGGGACCTGGCAACCCTATGATGGACTCTTGCCTGCATAGTCTAGCAACTGAATGTTTTCAAATTACTTTAATCGCTTGTAGACTTTTAGAAGCTTGTCTTTTACGTTATGTACACTCTCTGACAGTTAGCACTTAGGCAGTGGGGACAAGAGTGGCAAGACATCAGGGAATCCTCCTTTATCCTTCCTTCTGCTGAATTAAGTGTCCAGTGTCTCTTATTACCTCTGAGAGCCCTTTTGCTTTGCTAAAGCCTGCCTTTCTATGGCATGAGGCAATAAGGTGAGGAGGTATGGTGGTGTTGTTGTTTAGTCACACAGTCGAGTCCGACTCTTTGCGACCCCATGGACCAGCTCCCGCCAGGCCCTCCTGTCTTCCGCCATCCTCTGAAGTTGGCTCAATTTCATGTTTGTTGCATCTATGACACTGTCTGACCATCTCATCCTTTGCCGTCCCCGTCTTCTTTGACCTTCAATCTTTCCCAGCATCAGGGTCTTCTCCAGTGAGTGCTCCCTTCTCATGTGGTGGCCAAAGTATTTGAGCTTCAGTTTCATTATCTGGCCTTCCAGGGAACAGTCAGGGTTCATTTCTTTTAGGATGGACTGATTTGATCTTATTGTATTGAATTTATTTTGTGTGCAAATTCCTTTGTCTCCCCCCCCCTTTCCCTGTTCCTCTCTCTATGTATATATGCAAGCTGTCAACTTTTCTGCAAACTGTATTCATTTACCTCCCTGTGCTTAAGAGAATTTATTACTCTTTTGCCCAGTTTTTTCAGTCTGCTAATAGTTTATAATGTATGTGTTCACATGGTCATGTTTACCTGTACGCTGGGATTGTTTTAAACAAGATTTCCCTTGGAAATATGAAATGGATGCTTCAGAATACACAAAACAAGTAAATGTTTCTTTTCTTTCCAGAATGGTATAATCACAGGAGTCTATCCAGCCAGCCCATCCAGTTGGCTTATTGTAGTGGTGGGAGTTATGTCAACAATGTATGCCAAAATGGATCCTTCATTGGGCTTAATAGCAAAAATTAACAGGACTCTTGACACAACGTAAGTATAGCATGTCTTTTTCTGGTTGCATATCAAGCACTTAAACATTTTTTTTTGCAACAAATAGTATCACAAGAGTCCATGGTATGGATGTTTATGGACATGAAGTGGTATTGTTATTATGTACATGAAATGCCATTGGTTTGATAATTTTCCTGTTTCCAGAAAGTTGACAGTCTCTTACCACCCACCTCCAACTCTGAACCTCTTGGTTATTTGTACATGTTGCTTTCTACCATACTATTCATTTTAATAGTCCTCACATCATTTGGGTTTATCTGAGAGACCCAGGCTCAAATCCCCTCTCTACCATTGAAGTTTACTGGGTGATCTTGGGCCAGTCACAAACTCTCAACCTAATCTACCTCACTGGGTTGTGGTGATGAAGATAAAATGAAGGCAAGGACGACAATGTAATCCTCTTTGGGTCCCCATTGGGGAGAAACCTATACTATAAATGGTGGGGAGAAAGTTGTAGTATAAATGGTGTAATAAATTAATGATCATCCATCAGGTACTCATGTGGTGCTAATTCCCACTCCCTTCTCTGGGTGAAGTAAAATGGCTGACCTCAAGACTGCCTAGAGATGTGAAGGCCTGGGGGAAAAAACGGAAACATTCGGGTGGAAATGGTTTTTTCCTGTTTTTTTCCTGAAGCCTTTTTTGTTTTTTTCTGAAAAATTGGAAAAATTGAAGAAAGAAAAGAAAAGTGATTATGGAACATTTTATTTTAACATGATGAATGAAATATTTTAAGACAAGGTGTTCAAATATTTTCACAATCATTTCTAAAAAATATGTATGGTATCAGATTGATCTAATTTCTGTGCACTGAGGACAAGCAAGTCCTAGGTTACAAACTGAACTCTCCAATGCAAGAACAAGATGCATTTCTTCCTTTAGGAGTTGCTATTGTCACAAGAAAAGAAAAAGGTTTCAGTTTTGTTTTTGCATGTGGGTGAGTATTCTGATTGTAATAATTGTTTGGATACACTCAGAGGTCATTTAGGGGGGGGAATGCAGGGGAACGCAGTTCCCCCGGGTGAGGTGCAGGGGGCGGGTGGAGCTGCAAGGCCGGCACTGGCGGCCGGGACCGTTGGGGGCGGGGTGTGTGGCTTTATGACACATTTCTGGTGATGTCAGGAGGTGTGGCCTTATGACACACTTCCGGTGATGTCAGGGGGTGTGGCATATGCTAATGAGTTATGCTAATGAGTTCCCCTAGCTCTTTTTCTACGAAATGACCCCTGGATACACTATATTTTTAATATGCTAGTTGTGATAATTTCATGCCAAGTAAAAATGTCCACAGTCATATTTTATGTTCCTAAAGTAATAGATTGAGTTTCAATCTGGAAAAGAAAAAAGAAGTGCTAATGTAGCATTTTTTTCAATTTTTCCGAAAATTTCCGTTTCCCCCTGGGAAAAAAAGGGTTTTTTTCCGAGCTTCAAAATTTCCGGAAGTTTTACATTTCTAAGACTGCCTGTTTAACGGGCAGTCTTGTTGTTTAGTTTTTCACTTTGCATATCTTAAACATCATCATGTTACATGTTAATTTGCCCTTAAATCCCTGTCTATAAGTTTAGAACCTCATCTGGCATTCCACTGTATTTGAAAACGTGTGCCTGGCACACGAAAGCTCATACCTTGAATAGACCTTTGTTGATCTGAAAGGTGCCACTGGACACTAAATCTGTTCTGCTGCTTACTGGGCCGTTCTGACAGCAGCTGCTGCTGCCTGTAGTAAAGCACGGGTATTGGACACAAAAGCAGCATGTGTAGACTGAGAGTCTGTGCTGTGGAGTCCTACGGAACAGGAGTGGAACAGTGCAGCTGGTTGGTGTCTCTCAGGGCTCCAAGATTTCAAGATTCAGTCATTTCTCTGGTATGTTGTCGAACTTGTTCCCTTTGGAGTAGAAACATACCTGTTTGAAACGATACGGAAATGTGAAGCTGCCTTATTTTGAATCAGTGTCTTGGTCCGTCAGAGTCAGTGTTGTCTACTCAGACTGGCAGCAGCTCTCCAGGGTCTCATGCAGAGGTCTTTCACATCACCTACCTCCATATTTTTTAGCTGGAGATGCCTGGGGTTGAACCTGGAACCTTCTGAATGCGAAGCAAATGCTCTTTCACTAAGCCACAGCCCCTCCCCAAAATGATTCACATCAATGTTTTGTATTTGCACGGTAGGATGATCTTGTGGAAGGGATCTTACCAAATGGGTGTACTTCCACAAAGCCACATTACATGTTGAAAAAAGTCACTTCATGAGCAATTGTAGCTTCTCAAAAACGATTGGCTGCTAGTCACCATGCCAGGATGTATTTTCAGTAGACTTTCTGAGAGAAGTCAGCTCTGCAACAGTCTGATAGTTTAGAGGATGTATCAGTGTCAGGGCCCTTTTTGTAGAAGCCCAGCAGGGACTCATTAGCATAACAGGCCACACCCAACAGCAGAAACTCATTAGCATATTAGGCCACACCCCTGACAGCACAGCTCATTAGCCTATCAGGCCACCGCCCCAATTGTTTCCACCAACTCGTCTGTACGTGGCATGGGGTACACATCAGGTACAGTCACCTTGTTTAACCTCATGGGTTTGTCAGGCTTCGGTACCAGTACTAGAGGTGAGGCCCAAGGACTTACAGACAGTACAATAAGTCCCAAGTTTAACATTTCCTCGACCTCCCTCTGTACATATGTGGCATTCGGGCCGGTCACTCTATATGGTGGAAGTGCCACAGGCCTCGAATCCCCAGTATCAATCTTATGATATGCTAAGTTTATTTATTTTATTTTATTTAAGAATATAAGAACATAAGAGACGCCAATGTTGGATCAGGCCAAAGGCCCATCCAATCCAACACTCTGTCACACAGTGGCCAAAAATACCAGGTGCCATCAGGAGGTCCACCAGTGGGGCCAGGACATTAGAAGCCCTCCCACTGTTGACCCCCCCCCAAGCACCAAGATGACAGAGCATCACTTGCCCCAGAGCCCCTATCTATACCTTGTGGCTAATAGCCACTGATGGACCTCTGCTCCATATGCTTATCCAATTCCCTTTTGAAGCCGTCCATGCTTGTAGCCGCCACCATTTCCTGTGGCAGTGAATTCCATGTGTTAATCACTCTTTGGGTGAAGAAGTGCTTCCTTTTATCCGTTCTAACCCGAGCGCTCAGCAATTTCATTGAGTGCCCACGAGTTCTTGTATTGTGATTTATTTTATTTTATTTATTAGTATTTTTACCCCGCCCTCCCCGCAAGCGGGCTCAGTGCGGCTTACAAGAGGGCAACAATATAAAACAAGATCAAAACAGAATAAAATCATCGAATCACAAAAGTAAGGTGCTCAATAAGAACAAGATGGTTTTCCAACAGTAAATGCCGGATCTTTCATTGGAGGTAGATAGTGTCCTGTAGCTGGCCAGTCCAGTGGTACCCACCCCGCGCGGTATCATGGCAGATCTTCAACGGCCGTCCTCTTACCTAGTTGTTACCCACGCCGTGGATGGTGGTGGTAGTGGTATTGGTGGCTCCTACGTAAAAGCCTGGCGGAAGAGCTCCATCTTGCAGGCCCTGCAGAACTGTATGAGGTCCTGCAGGGCCCTGATCTCCTCCGGGAGCTCGTTCTGCCAGGTAGGAGCCGCCACTGAAAAGGATCTGGCCCTAGTTGCGGCAAGCCTTGCCTCCCGGGGGCCTGTGATCACCAGGTGATGTTGAGTCCCCGACCGAAGTGCTCTTGAGGGTACGTATGGGGAAAGGCGGTCCCTCAGGTATGTCGGACCCTGGCAAGTTGTTTTCCCCGGCAAGTTGGAGAAAATATTTTGGTACTTGGTCAGAAAGAATGGCTTGTATTTGCCCTCTTTGAAGGGGCAAACTGAACCTCATTAATGGTAATTTCTTGGGAGATTTCCCCCCACTCAGACAGTTCAGTTACCATACTCTCTTCCCGTTTTGCCATTAGTACCAAATTAACCTCTGTCATAGTAAGGTTTCAACATATTTACATGAAACATCTTACATTGTTCACCCATATCACTCATTGTTACCAAATAGTTCACGTTGGAGACCTTATGGGCAATGGTATAAGGTCCCCTCCCAGGCCACATCTAGTTTGTTCTTCCTCCTGGGTTTTAGCACTAGAACTCGGTCCCCAGGCTTAAATTCTCTGACCCTGGCCTTAGAGCCATACCACAGTTTCTGCTGTCGTTGTGCTCGTCTCATGTTGTCTGCAGCTGTTGTCCTCACTTCCTGCAGATGTTGCTGGAGCTCTTGTAGATAGGTGATGACATCTGTCTCCTGGATGTCCTCGCGCCCGGACCCCGCCTCTTTCAGAACATCAAGGGGTCCTCTGGGCTTGCCTCCCGTAGAGGAGTTTGAATGGGCTGAACCTGGAACTTTCCTGATCGCTCACGTCAGCTCTCTGCCACAGTTCCTGCAAGGCTGGAATCCTGCCGCTGTTCAGTCAGGAACTCTGCTGCATATACGCTCTGCAGCAATGTCTCTTCTTCCTCTGGTTGCTGCTCAGCCTGATCACATGGTGGTGCTTGGCATGCTTCTTGTAACAATATTGACTGAGATGTCTTGCTGTTTTTTTACTTGAGAAGCCAGATCATTTGCCAATAGGATGGGTATTTCGATATCGCTGAGGACTCCCATTATCCAGTTGCCTTTGGAAGTCTTTGTACTTGACTGGAACCTCAGTTAGGGCTACTTCAAATGCAGTTCCTCTAATGCCTTTAATGGTGTAGGATTTTCCAGGCAAATACTGATGTCTCTGCACAAATCCTGGCTGGATCAGAGAAACCTGTGCCCCAGTATCTCTGTAAGCATCTACTTCTTTCTCATTTACTGTCACAGTCTCTCATTCAACCCTTCTTGCACCCTCCATACTTGCAAAACACTAGTAGGTCTTTCTTGTGGTGCGTTCTCTGTGTGTGAAGGGGTTTCAGCTGTCTCTGTTTCTGGGTTTAAACACTTCACCACTTTCAGTTTTAGGTGGTAGTGTCTTTTTCCCTTTCTGATTCTGTGGGCAGAATTTTTTATAATGCCCTTTCTTGCCACACTGGAAACAGATAACCTTCCTCTTTCTATATGGAGGAGGACTGGCCCACCTGTCAGGGTTGTTGTTAACACGCCCCCACGTAGGGGATTTTTTATTACATTTTCTATAAACTACAACGAAATTAGGAAGGGGATCTACAAACTATAGGAGAAAGTAAAGAAACCCCACTAAAAACCCAAGAGATGGTGGTCATACATACTGCTTAACAAGTTAGTTTTTAATTTAGAGTCTGAGTCCTCATCTGAAGATGCCACTGCTCCCTCTTCTTCACTTTCTTTGTTGCTGTCCTCTTCCTCCACTTCTACTTCTCCTGTTGGACGACTATGTCGATGCAAAAATTCACGTGCCTTTTCAACAGAGTCAGTTTTTTCTTTCTTGTCCATAAATTTAAAGATTGCGCCTTCGGGTACAATCCGTCTGTAGGGGATGTTGTTCTTCTGTAGAAATAATACCAAGTCTCTATATTTTCTTCTTTTCCTTCTTACTTCAAACGGGATGTCCTTCAACACTTTTATTTCTTTGTCTTTGATTTTCAAGGTAGATCCATTTGTCACTTTGAGAATTTGATCTCTCACTTGTCTTCTGGAGAATCTTATTATCACTTTCCCTGGCAGATTATTCTTTCTTGTAAATTCTGGATACGACCTATATATCGTATCAATTTTGCTTTGTAATATATCCGTTTTTATATCTGCCATAGGGTCTAATAAATCACACATAGTCTGTTTCAGATTCTCTCCCTTGAAATCTTAAGACATAGTTTGCTCTCTCCATTTGCAGCTGTAACACCTGAGACTCTTCTGTCAGTCTCTTTTTTTCCATCACCTGCAGTCGTTTTTTAAGCTTCTTAGTATTGGCATCCACCTCTTTCACTTCTTGTTCCATTTTTTCTGTTTTTTTAGCTATCTCAGTTAATTGGGTTTGCTGTGCATTGAATTTTTGATGCAATGCCGTGACCTGCTCCAGCAGAGGGTGCAGTGCTTCCATCAGCATTTCTTGCGCCAAAACTTTTCTGAAGGGTCCCAGACTCTGGGTTTTTTTCACAGGAGCAGCCCACATGGATTTTCCTAAGTCCCCTTCTATCTCATCAAGTATAATAGCTGCTTCTTCAACAGTTTTTAATTTCTTGTCCCTCAAAAGCCATCTGTACTGAGAGGGAACTTGACTATAAAACTGTTCTAATCCAATGAGATTTTTCAAATCTTCTACAGTGGAAACTTTACTCCCTTCAATCCATCTGTTAAGGGCTCTGTCTAAATGACACCCTAATTGAGAATATGTTTCCCCAGGCTTTCTTTTGATTTCTCTGAACATTTTTCTGCTTTGTTCAGCAGTGAAGCCATAACGGACTCTAACTCTCTATAACTGGTAGTTAGAGGTCTCCTCATCTCTTAGTTCAGAGTAGATTTCACTCAACCCCCCACAAATCTGTGGTTTTAAATAAATCATCTTGTCTTCATCAGCTATCTTTAAATCCTGACAGGTCCTTTCAAAGCTGAACAGAAAAGCCTCCATGTCATCCCCTTTCTGATATCTGGGGAACTTTTTCTGTTCCAGTGAGGGGTAATGTTCATTTCTAATGTCACTATGAAGCTCTGCCTTTAGCTGAATTTCATGGAGCTTCAAATTATACATTCTCTCCTCATGTTCTCTTTCTGCCTCTCTCTGTCTTTCTCTGTCTTCTATTCTAAGTCTTCTATTCTAAGCTGTTTTTCTTCTGCCACTTTAAGTCTCTCAAGTTCTTTTTCTTTTTGTTTTTCCTCTGCCTGTATCCTAGCCATTTGAATTTCTTCTTCAGCCTCTCTTTGTTCTTTTTCTGCCTGTAGTTTAGCTATTTGAATTTCTTTCTCTGCTTAAGTTCTGGCTAACTCTAACTGTAATTTCATGGCCTCAATGTTCTGACTAGGATTCCCTTCAGAAATCCCTCCCTGTGTTTGCCCATCACCAGTGGCTTTAACTGTTTTCTGCGGGGGTCATTTCGTAGAAAAAGAGCTAGGGGAACTCATTAGCATAACTCATTAGCATATGCCACACCCCCTGACATCAGGGGCCCGGCGGTGGACCTGCAAGGCCAGCGGGAGTGCGAGGAAGCCCTGCCAAGTCCCTCCCTGGCCCCAGGCAGGCAGGGGTGGGGAGAGGCAGGGAGGAAGCAACTTACCCTCCCTCTTCTCCTGCCTCCTCCTGGCTGAATGAGGGCCAGAAGCGGGGTGGCCGGAAACAGGAGGCGGGGCTTCGTCATGTGCCCCGCCCCCTGCACCTCACCCGGGGGAACTGCGTTCCCCCGCGTTCCCCCCCGAAATGACCTCTGGGGAGAACGCTCCATTGTGCCCACTCCCCAGCAACCCAGGCATGGTTTTACTACCTGTCAACTAGCCCTACATCAGCTTCTGGGGCTGGAGGAACTGTTTGATAAAACCTTTCAAACAGCTTCCTGACTTTTGGCTCAAGCTTTTAAAGCTCAGAAGCCCCATTTCCATGCAACTCAGTCTAACCCACATTATTTAGAAGGGGCAACCTTTGTTCCACCTTGACTAGAATTGAATAGCTTAGTTCCTTACACACACGCACACACAACCCCTTTTGGCTCCAAAACCAGATCTACCATCGCAGGCAAACCATATCCACTTCCCCGACTGGACTTTGCCTTGAAAAACACACTTCCTTCCCCCAAAAGGCAAAAAAGTTATGTATGGTATGGGAGCATACCGTCTGGGAGTATATGCTCAGCACCTACTCAGCGACACTTTTATTAGGATACTATACAACCCAAGGCTGATCCCTTAGTACACAGGAGGACTTAGTACACAAGCTCCCTGGGCGCGCAAGACCTCCCCGTTCCCCCATTTTCTGCTCGTCCGTTTCCAAAGGGGCTGAGCAGCACAAGCAATGCGCTCTGCACACGTCCAGAACTCTTGGGCTTCCCCAGAGAGGCACTCGCCATGCCACGTGTTCTCCGACGGAGCAAGCCCTGCTTCTCACTTACCAAGCACAGCCATGCTGTGTGCCTCTCCACGGCCCAGGTCTGCTGAGTCCAGGAGGCGGAACCAGCCATTGGGGTAGACCAGGGGCAACTGGCCGGTAAGGTGGCTCTTGCATACTTGACGAGCGACCTGTGCACGGCTTCAACCAGGCTTACCCAAGTAGCCCACCACCTCCAGTCTGTGCCAGAGCTGCAAGGGCCAGCAGCAAGCCCAGCACGTGGTGACCCCGAAGGCCGAAAGTAGCACCAGGAGTGGCAAACCCCAGGACATGGCAGGGAACAGTGCAGCAGTGCCTGCCCAGAGTGCGCCCGCGCCCAACCACATCGAGCTGCAGGTGTCACCTTCTGCTGCCACCAGGGCCTTCCCACCCACCCCCGCCCACCTCCCCCGAGAGTACCGGCCGCGGCAGGCCCTCAAGGGCTGCTGGGCTGTGCTGCAAAGGGGAAGGAAAGTGCCCCGTGTTCTTTTTCTCACATAACTGCCCTGCGCCACCCTGCAAAAGTAAATAATCTCAGCCAGAAGCAAGGACTGGTAATAATAAGTACTGGGGAGATTGGTATTCTGCATGAAATGGAAGGCAAATATGCATTATTAGAGTAATAAATAAATGTAATTAGAGTACTGAACAATTTGCAGAGGTCAGGAAGTTACTAGGTATAAGACAGGAGTAAAAGGTTATCAAAACAGATCAGTGGATGACCTCTGGAGTAGCCTGTAGTATCAAACCATAAATGTAACTAGAAAGGCTATCATATTCTGTGATTACCAATGAAAATGTTTTCCCCACGGTTCTCTTGCAAAGACCAGTAGTAAGATTTTATCCGAGTGCCTTAAGTTCCTAAGAATATAAGAGGAAGAGGGCATATATTTGTACTGTTCAGGTTCTGTTTTAAACCAAGTTTTGTTTGTTTGTTTTTACAAAAGAAGTTTGTAGCTGACAGAAGGTATTTTTATCCATTTCATTTTTATCCACCCTGGCAGAGGCATACAACTTGATATTTTAAACAATATGGACCACTGTATAAGTTTCCGAAAAACTTGGGGTGGAGCTACACAAAACACCCCAAGACAACAGATTGCTTGTGAAAATTTACTGTTTGTGTCCAATTGATACGTTGCATTAGCTTGGGATAAATTTCGAGTTGACTGACACACTATGGCAAGGATATTTTGTGTGATATGGTGGGAGTTTGTGTTAACCAAACTGGTTATTTACTTGGCAAGAAACTGTTGAAGAAATATTGTCAAGTAAATGAACCCTGTGTTAGGTACGTCCGTCTTTATAGGACGATTGCTTATGACTTATGGGTCTATGAGCAATAAAAATGAATGGAATGGATCTTTATAGGACTAGACCTTCTTTAAGAAACCTCCTATCAGTATTCAAATTATAGGCCTAGCCTCTCTTTTATGACAGCCCTCTTAGCTACTTAAAAAAAAGAGACCAAGGGGATGATTCAACATCCCACCCCCTCGCCTGGACACTCCAGTTCCACCTTGTCTCTCGGTGGCTACGTGTCTGACTGAGGAGAACAGCGTGGTTTCCAGTTCTTCAATGCTTTATTGCCTTGGCTGTCTATATAGATCCAACCCATGTAATTTCCTTGAGCAGGGTCTGTCTTTAGATAGCTGGCTAGATACTTGTCAGAAAGAAAGCCAGTTTGGTGTGGTGGTTAAGTGCGCGGACTCTTAATCTGGAAGAACCGGGTTTGATTCCCCACTCCTCCCCTTGCACCTGCTGATGTGACCTTGGGTCAGTTACAAGCTCTGTCAGAGCTGTCCTTGAAAAAGAGCAGTTTGTGTCAGAGTTCTCTCAGCCCCACCCACCTCACAGGGTGTCTGTTGTGGGGAGGGGAAGGGAAGGGAAAGGAGTTTGTAAACCGCTCTGAGACTCCAAGTGAAGGGCGGGGTATAAATCCAATCTCCTCCTCCTCCTCCTCCTCCTCCTC